>NC_082362.1:1751284-1808784 GCF_027477595.1 Haemorhous mexicanus | reverse complement strand
TGAAATGAGTCTTGAAGAAGTGCTATTCCTGCAGCATGATAAAACTGAATCCTGTGAACATGAATAAAGCTCAACGTACACAGCAACACCAACACCAAGTTCACTGTAAAAGCCGGCAGGATCTACTGTTCCTGGGAAATGGGAAAACCTCCTGGCTCCAGAGTAAGCTCAGAGGTCACCCACAGCCCCTCAGGACTGCCCCAGCCTGGAGAGAGCTCAGTCACCCACAGCCCTTCAGGTCTGTTCCAGCATGGAGAGAGCTCAGTCACCCACAGCCCCTCAGGACTGCCCCAGCCTGGAGAGAGCTCAGTCACCCACAGCCCCTCAGGACTGGCCCAGCCTGGAGAGAGCTCAGTCACCCACAGCCCTTCAGGACTGCCCCAGCCTGGAGAGAGCTCAGTCACCCACAGCCCTTCAGGATTGCTCCAGCCTGGGGAGAGCTCAGTCACCCACAGCCCTTCAGGTCTGTTCCAGCCTGGAGAGAGCTCAGTCACCCACAGCCCTTCAGGATTGCTCCAGCATGGAGAGAGCTCAGTCACCCACAGCCCCTCAGGATTGTTCCAGCCTGGAGAGAGCTCAGTCACCCACAGCCCCTCAGGATTGTTCCAGCATGGAGAGAGCTCAGTCCCTCACAGCCCTTCAGGATTGCCCCAGCATGGAGAGAGCTGTTGTCACTGAATGGAACTGGCCTGCATTGCTGGATCATAGGAGATCAAAGCATTAACGAGCTGGCTGTGGATGTAGGAGTGGAAGGATGTGGATGTTTAGGGATTTATAAATCCACATCATTTAAGGCAATGAGGGTGTGATCTGCTGTGACCTGCTGTCTAGCACAGGCCATATGATCTCACTAATTAATTGTACTGCCTGGAGTACAGTAACTCTGACTGAATGAGGGCACAACATTTAGGTAAGGTTTTAATTTTTTATTTTTTTTTTTTTCAGTTAAGGAAAATCTGCCCTGTTTTTAAGTGAAGAATAATAAATTATTCCCCATTTTTAAAATATGCACCAGTCTAGATTTATCTGGGTTTTGCCCATTGCATCTTGTTATTCACTTGCTTTTTAGACTGAAGATAAAGCCTACAGAGGCTTTGTGGGGAGAACATGTTTGAAATCTCAGAGCCTCCCTATTACTAAGTTTTCAGAAGAGATGAGAATGGGACTTCCAATCTTTTGGTATCTACAGTCTACAAAATAGAAGGAGCCTCTACCTCTCCAAAACATCCCTTGTGAAATTCCAAGGCTCTGTATTCACAGAGAATACCTCTGGAGAAAGCAATGAATTTCCTTGCTCTACCTAATCCGTCTCAAAACTGCAGAGCACAGGCTGAGTAGTTTAAAATTCCTTTCTGTACAAGATGCAGGTGCTTTGCTGGGATCATCCAGCCAGAAATTCAGTGTACATTTTTGTCTGTGGGGTAGTGGTGACCAAAAAGATTGAAGATATGAAGCTCCTGCTCCTTCCAGGCATCCTGTGGATCCTCATATTCCAGAGAGAGTTGTTCTGCATCCCCTCCTGCTTCACTGTGTCCATTCTTTCTTGACAGAGATAGTGGGAAGTCCTGTGTTTGACATTCAGGATGTCCCTGGCCCTGATGTGGGGCTCACCTTTGGAAGAGATAATTCCTGACAGTGTGAAGTCTCACTGCAGCTGAAAAAGGAGCACGTGGGCAGTGTCAGTAGTGCTGCATTGGCCACAGCCCTGCTTCAGCACAGCTGCTGCTGGCAAAACTCCTGCATTTTCCACGACCCTCCTGGACAGGAATAACTTTTTGAGCCCTGAGCTAAATGCCAGCTGTTCAAAGCAATCCCTTGCCTTGGCTGTGACAGGTAATTTGCCACTGCTGATAACAGTCATGGAGCCTGTGATAATATTTTTGATATAGGAGTTTTTACCACTAAGTCTGGGGGTAGAATAATGCAGCAGTGGGGGAAAAAAACCCCAACCAAACCCCAAACATTTTTCTTCTATCTGTGCTAGGAGAGCATTGGTGGTAAACTGGGGCCCTGGTATTCCCCAGAGGATATTTGTACAGGAGGATGGCTCTTAAAATAGATATTTGGGTCTTACCTGAAGCTGAGAGACAGCAGAAGAACAGCTCCAGTCTGCTTTCTGTGAGCAGGGACAGACCCAGAGAAAGCTGGATCTGGGTCAGGGGAGGGTCAGGCTGGATTTTGGGAAAAGGTTCTTCCCCCAGAGGGTGCTGGGCACTGCCCAGGCTGCCCAGGGAATGGGCACAGCCCCAAGGCTGCCAGAGCTCCAGGAGCTCCAGGGATGCCCAGGCTGGGATTGTTGGGGTGTCTGGGCAGGGCCAGGGCTGGACTGGGTGATCCTTAGGTGTCCCTTCAAGTTTGGGATATTCCATGACCCTCCCACCTCTGTGCTGTGTGTCCATGAGCACTGTGAGCCCCAGGGTGGGGTCACTGCAGAAGTGCAGAACCACCTGGGAGCAGCAGCTCTGGCTCAGAGCAGAGGAGGCACACAGGGCTCTGGGGCTGAGGGCAGGAGGTGCTCAAGAAGAGAGAGCTGGAAGAAATGAGAGGTTCCCTCCTGTCCTGCTGGGACACACCAAGGTATCACTGCTGCCACTGCTTGTTGGTAAAGGGGGGCTGCAGTGGTGGGTGCTCTGCTGGACAACACCTCCAGCTATCAAAGAATCCTAGAAGAGTTTGGGTTGGAAGGACCTCAAAGCTCACCCAGTGCCACCCCTGCCATGGCAGGGACACCTCCCACTGTCCCAGGCTGTCCAAGCCCTGTCCAGCCTGGCCTTGGGCACTGCCAGGGCTCCAGGGGCAGCCCCAGCTGCTCTGTTCAGCCAGCAAGCAATGAGTATTCCTATTCTCAGCCACTTCTTGAACAAAAAAATGGCAGAGTTCAACTGATAAATCATATTCCTACCTCAAAAAAGGGGAAAACAACTCCTATTTTAAATTCAGTTCTTATAGTTGCTGCATTCTGGGGAAAAAAATAATGCTTTCATTTCCTAATAAGAGATCACAGATCCCAAATTATAGAACCATGTATGTCAAAAAGGAAATTTGAGCCAGCGAGGTCAAAGTGTGCCACTGTCCTTACAATTTACATTTACTTGCTCTACATTTAGAATAATCCTTCTCTTCCCTCAGGTCTAGCACAGACAATTTATCAATTGTACAAAAATGATAAAGGCAGCAATAAATAATAACAGTAATAATAATGCATAACAACTGTGTGAGTGATGAATTATAAAGCAGAGAGTGGAAAAGGGAATGAAAGCACAGCACAGAAGCCAGTTTGCAAGGCTGAGTACACAGGCTGAGCTATTTTTCTGGTGTTATGACAATGAGGAACATTTATGGGAGTTTGCAAACAGCTTAGAACACAAATCATTTTGTTTCAGGTTATATTTATAGGGCTTTGTTAAGGGGTTTTTAGTATCCATTAAAATCCAATGTTCAGAGGTTTATAGCTCAGCTGTTAAGGTCTTATCCCTAAGGATCCATTGTTTTGGGTTGTTTGGGGAATTATTATTACCATTATTGGGTTTTACTTATTTAGGCTGCTGTAAAGACACAGAACTCAAAAGCTGAAGAGGTCTTGGTGGGGAAAGAAGAGAGAGGATGGATTTGTATTATTTATGTTTTGTTTCAGATATGATTTCTCCATCTATTTTATCCTAGAAATCAGTGGAATCTCTCTTTGTGTGGGTTTCAGTAGCCATGTTGTGCTCAGAGTTGCTGCAGCCTGCACAAGAGAGCAACCCCTGGGCAGTGCTGTCTGTGCTGGATTGCTGCTGCTCTGTGTTCATTGCTCTAAGTGAAAAAAAAAATAATTTTCAGTCGGAATGATATAATTTTCCAGAGGTCATGCACTTTGGTTGGTGGAAGATGAGATCTATACTGAAAATAGGCATGGTGTGTCTAGGGCCTGATCCAGGTCTTAATGCTTTTTCCTTCTTTTTTATTTCTTCTATTAACTAAGACCAACATTCTCTAAGAAAAATGCCTTCTTTTCCTGCACACTTTATAAACACATACAGTGAAAGTAAGCACATCCATGGGAATGTACCATTTAATAGCCCAAAGAGATGAGAAGCAGAGGGCTGACAGCAGAAGGGAGTAAGTGACTTGCCTGAGGTGATCCTGATAGCCAGTGACAGAGGTGGATCTCCTGAGTCCCAGCCCAAGGCTGTCTTTCCTCCATCATCTTGCTTTTCAACCCACAGTGCAGTATTTTTGGTGAGAGGTGAGTCAGATCCAAGGGGTATTGCTGGATCACTCCCAGTTAGGTGGATGTGGAGGGTTAAGGACCTGACACACAAGGAAAAGGGCAAATAACATATCTGATAGCTGTTCCATAAACAAGCATGGGAGCAATGAACTGTGTTCTTGAGAAAAAAAAATATATAAATTCTTAAAATGCACCTATCTTGGCATTAATACAGTGACTGTTCTTATTTAAATCATTTTCTGTTGTACCCAGCTTCCTTTGGGGCAGTACTTCCCAGCTGTTTTTTGTTTAATTCTAAATATTCATGACATTAATTCTATTTAAGTCCTATGCTGTTATCTGTAACAAAATGTCAACATTTTATGACAAACTGCTGTATCCATTGCTCTGAGTGTCCCCAAGGAACTTGTTTGATGTGGCTGACTATCAATCTCTGATGGAAAACCTGATTGACACCAATAAAAGCTTGGTAGTTCTCATTTCCCCATTTAAAATGATCCAAACAGCTCAATAGCCATCCAAGATCTTTAGAGTGTTTTTAGCCTGTGCATAATTCATCATCTCAATTATTGTGCTTTTTTAACTTCCAGTTTTGGAATATCAGACCTCCATCAGATCAATAGAGCATCCAGTTGCTCTCTCTTTACCCTTTCCTTTCCTGCTGCAATCACACAGGACTCCAGGTTCCTTTTGGGCCCTGGAGAGGCATCTCTGCATCCTCTTTGCTTCCTGCCACAAGCCTTTTCATGGGTTATTCTTTTTCACTTGGCTCTATGAAGTGCAAGCTCCAGACCATCCAAGATCTGTCAGGCATGCAGAGGAAAACAAGTTGTTGCCTCCAACCTCTTGATTCTGTTCTCAAAGTTAACTCAACCCTCACTTAGCTGGTTGGGTTTTTTTCTCTTTGTTATAATTTCTATTTCTGGCAGCAGTGAAGAAAGGAAGAGACTCTCAGACCCCAGACTGTGAATATAATGCTGACAGTAAGAAAAAACATTTAAAAGGAATCTCTGTGAGATACTGAGGTCAAACTTTGGCCATCTGGCAGTTGGGAAGAGCCATGTGTGAAGGCACGCCAGGCACCTGCTGAAGGCAGAGCTGCAGCAGCAAAGCCTTCAAAGATTTGCTGGCTGCTCTCAGCCATCGCTTGGGTTTCATTTGTAGCTTCTCTTATCGAGCACAATTTCTAAATGAGGATGGTTGCTTCACTTTAAGGACGTACAAATGACTTGCCCTCACCTGTCAAGCATGATCCTTGTATTTTACCAGGCCCATTATGAACGCAATCTTTCTGTCGAAAATTTGCATACCTCCTTTCTTGAAAAGTAATGACAGCAATTTCTTTCCCTGCGCTCACTTTCTGAGTGTCTCATTTAACAGCACCTGGGAAACCGACAGGCGCAGAGATGAGAAGTGAAAGAGAGCAGTTGATTAAATCATCATCAAGTCGGGCCTCAGAAAGTCAATTCTGCTTCCCGTCTGCAATGATATCCTTTTATCTTAAAGTAATGAGCTATGGCACTTTTGCATCCGGTAATGCGATAAGTTCTATTAGCATGTTCCATTTGCTTCACAAGCAAGGGCAAGTCATTTCAGTAAGCTCATATCACTGCAATCAAAGCAATTGGCTTCACAGGCAGAGAAGAAAGAGGAAAGGCTCAGGGTGATTTTTATGGATCACAACACAGTGTAAAAAATAGATTCTTGTATTATTTTAACCCGTAACATGCTTTGCTTCTTGTCAATCAAGGTGTTTTTATTTCATTAGCCTGTAAGTACCTGGAAGACTCAAATTCCAAACAGAACTCATGAGCTAAGACCGGGAGTTCTGGAAAATAAGAATCTTTTCTTATACAGATAACACCCACTAATGCAGTATTAGGCACTGACTTCATTAACCACTGATTAGTTTAAGTCTTTCCTATCGACTTAGCCCATCAGTACAAATGCACATTTTTATTATTATTTACTATTATTTATTTTTTTGAACCTTGAAAAACTACTTGTGAGTTGAGAGGATGCTAAACATGACATTACAAACTGCAAATTGCCATCAGTTGAGAGGCTGCTAAAAATAATATGACAGCTGCAAGTTGCCTGCAGCCAGCAAGGCAGGTAAGGAGGCAGCAAATGTGCATCCCGAGTCCCAGGGGAGAGCAGGGAGGCATTTCTCCTTATGGAGCCCTCAGGAGCTGAGGCAGAGACTTCAGCCTTCAATTGCAACAGAGAATGACTTCCTGAGATCAGGATTCCTGTGTGTGTGTGGCTGGCAGTGCCTGCTGCCAGCTGGTCTGGGGGGATTTGGGTGCCTGACTGGTGCTGGGCACTTTCTGAGGGTGCTGAGCTGGGGAATACATGGCATTGTTAGTTTTCCATCTGGAAAACACATTGAATCCTCCCCTGGCCCTGGTGGGAGCATCATCCTGCTCTGGGCTTGGGCAGGTGAGGGGTCACTGGGCAGTGACACCATGACAGCAGTGACACCTGGGCAGTGCCACCATGAGGAAGCTGCTGGATCCGTGGGATCTGGGCCACAGAAGGTGCAGTAACCTCCAGCCCCAGCTCCCTTTCCAAGGAACAAAACAAAATGAGTTTCTTCCAGGGCTGGTTCCACGTGTCCCTGGGGTGACACGGAGCTGGGGCAGCCTGGCAGGACAGGGGGTGGCAGCTCTGCCCCTGGCAGCCCCCAGCAGCTCCTGTGTCACCTCCCCAGCAGTGCCCAGCAGCCTCCCAGTGCCTCCCAGTGCCACAGCTCCCAGCCTGTCCCTGCAGGGGAAATACAGGGGGCAACACAGCAGAACCAAACCTCAGAACAGGACTTGTCTGTCAGGGTCTTCCTGGAGGGAAATCCCCCCTTGCCTTCACAGCAACTTCCCTGTGGTCTATCAGGAATATTTGGGCCTCCCACCAAGTGCCAAGGATAAATCCATGGCCTAGAGAAATGAAAGGCGGATCATCCTTATCCTGACCACCAATATAATCTAGAGTTTTCATTTTAATATTCAACATGTCATTCTTTCTAATCAAACCATTGTTTTGCTGGTGGTAGAGCTAAAATGAACTACTAATTGTGTCATTTTATAATATAAAACAATCATAAATGTCCTGGGGGGATGGGGGGGAGGAATTAATAAGAATTGCAGCTGAAAAACATTTTAAGTTCTGAATATTTTTCTTGTAAGGGGCCCAAGATAACTTCAAATGTCCAAGACTGAAACATTTCAGCTGAAGTAGTTTGGGTAAAATGGAATTCAGATTAAAGGTCAACATTGCAATCTTTTGTCCAGACTTAGGTAATTTGTGTAAAATGGGACTTTTTGGTGAATAATCCATAATTTTAGCTTTTAAGAAAGCAGACCTTAAACTTCTCAGACCATCTCTGTTTCAGAGCCATTCCTTACAGTGAATCGCAGTGGGTAATGGTGAGGAATTGCTAAGCAGACTGTGATGTTAACCAATTTGTGAGATGCTATATATATATCTATCTATAAGATTCCTTGGCAGGGAGCTCCATGCTGAATGCTTCTTGCAGCAAAGTCACAGATAGGAAGGAAAAAAAGTGAAATTCTTGCTCTTAGTTTCTTTGTGACTCTGCCGGTCTCCATTTCATCAATTAGAAAATTGCCCATTTATTCCCTGTCTGTGTCTCTTTTCATCTAGGAGATGTTTTTTTCTCCTTTTTTCTTGGAAGCAAAGGTCTAATTGTATAGCTAAAATACCATCTTTGCCCTTTCCAGGGCTGCCAGTTTGCCATTGGTGGAGAGATGGACAAGAATATTGTAAATGTCAGTGTGAACAGGCTGAGGTCTGGGTTTTCCCTCATTTTCTTCAGATTTCTTTTCAGCAGACAGATGAGTAGAATCACTTTGTTCAGAGCTGGCGTTGCAGCAGCTCTGACTCCTTTGGTGGCAATGATAAATGGCTCCAAGATATGAAATAGCTGTTCCAGCAAAGTCCATTGAGCAGAATAGAGAACAATGCCCTCCTCAATGTCATTGTACATGAGATATTCAATGATTGCCACTTTTTGCACAAGAATGTGTTCAATCAGCAAAGTACAGAAAAATCCATGGTGTTGCTTCAGCCTGAATGAGCTGGTGAGGTGGCTCAGACCTTTACTCAGCTTGATTTGGACCAGGCTCTCTCAAGTTATTAAAATGGGCTCAAATTAGAGCTGTCACCACATAGGGTGTCTGATTTTTGAAATGTGGCTTTGGGATCAGGCTCATTCCATGGGTGCTCTGGGAAATGTGCTGTGCATTTTAACTTTCTCCACCTGGAGCAGAGGGCTGGGGAGGTGCAGCTAATCTTTAACCTGATCTTCAGTTTCCCTTTTCTTCTAAAAAACACAGCAGCAATTATGCCTCAGCTGGGAATTGGAAAGTTCTTTTCCCACTTCCCACTGCAGGTCTGTGTGTGCAGACCCCACATTGCAGGGAATGCATCTGCTGCATCCCAGGCTGACTGCAGGGCTTCAGCAGATTCAGGCTGGGGCAGAAAAAAGAGCTTTCTGGTTTGTTGGTACAGAGATCTTTTGACTTAGAATGTCTTCTTCCTCACCTGGACTTGATTTTAGGGATAATTATTTGAATTTTGACTGCATCACACATACGAACATGCAGGTTTTGGGTCACTGGCTGTGATTAGCATTTCTGGAGCAGGGAGGTGCAGAAATACTGCAAAAGGAAGCCTGAACACTTGGCACATGTGTGTGTGTGTCAGGTGATGTGATGGCTGGTGGCTTTGGTTATTTAAGGGATTGGAACTGTTTCAGTGATAACTACGGCCACTTTGTGCAAATCACACTGGGGTCTCATTATTACCCCAATTATATAGAAATTAGGAGCACCCTTGGCATTTCCATATGTAAGATCTGTAAGATTTTTATCAATGAAGATCATTTTGAGTGAGCTTTACTTGCTTTGAATTTTGTTGGTAGTCCCAGAGGTCCTTTGGGAAAACCATTGAGTCCCTCCTGGCCAGTACAAGACTTTGAGAAGCACAAAATAGCCAATTTTCAGACTCCTCCCACAGAGGAGCCTGTCAGGCTGTGATCTGAGAAGCTCTCACAGCATTTGAGACCACGTGCATGTGAAAATTTGGCCATCCAGGGGGCTGAGGGTGCTCAGCAGTTCTGCCCATCTGGGCTTCACTTCTGTGCCCAGAATGAGCTGAGGGCTGGCCAGGGGGTGCTGTGGGGCAAATTAGGCGGTTTGGCTCTGGGCTCATCTCAAGGCTGGCCTGGGGAGCTGTAATCAGTCACAACTTGTGTTCAGAGTGGAGACGGTAAGTGCCTTGAGCCTGTGAATCAGAGCAAGAAGCCTCTGTTTGCTCAGGTGTAAAATGTGTCTGCAGCCTCCTTGTCCTGATTTGTCACATTATCACCCTCAGCTTCCAGTGAAGCTAGTGGCAGTTGTCCAAAAATCAGGTCATGCTATCTCTGAATGATATTTTGGATTCCCAGTTATTTGCAGAATATTCCAAGGCAGCCTGTGCACAGAGCCATGGTTTCCTGAAAAAGACATGGGAGAGCACCGAAAAATGAGCTTTTTGTAATAGCCACGGAATACTGAAACACAGCCCAAAGCAGGGGCCAGTACAAAGTGTTTCCATTTGGAATTTCCAATTCCAAAACAGTCTGGCGCTCTGAGAACCACAAAGCACTTAAATAATTTTACTTCTTCCTGTGGCCCTGGGAGGTAGGGAAATGCTGGAGGAATTGAGGAATTGAGCAAGCAGTGCAGACTCGAGCCTTCAAATTGACCAGTAATTCTGAATAATCAACTTCACGGTTGTCAGCTTCGCTTCCCAAAATGCCTTCTCCAGCCATGGGTAGCAGTGAGGCTGCAGGAGATGGAAACACCTCGTGCTTCAGCAGCTCTGGGGAGAACTTGCATCCAGAAATGTAAATGAGCCCATCAGAGCACAGGTGGCTGTGTGTGAGCTGTGTTTGTCTGACCCTCAGCCATGGGGACAATGTGCACTTGCTCCAGTTCTGTTTCCAGCCTGAGCAGCAAACATCTTTCCTCTCCCTTTTTGGCCCCTGCACACAAACGGTGTGATGGGTGGGAGTGCAGGATGTGCCAGTGCAGAGTGTGTCCTGCACACACACACACACACACACACACACACAGAGAGAGAGGTGCTGCACAGATATACAGCCCCAGAGCAGTGCTTAGAGCCCTCTCATCCTCTCCCTCCCTCTTTCCTTCCATCCAGCTGCTCCCCAGAACGCTGCCATTGGCCCAGGACAGCAGTGCTGGGCAGTGGGCTCTGCCCTGGTGCCCAGCCCCTCTGTGAGAGGGCAGGAGCTGCCCCGAGCCAGGCTGGCCAAAGGCAGGGAGCTGTTAGCTGAGTGCATTTATTGCTTTTGAATAATTTATGAACCGGAGGGCTTTGACCATCATCCCTCTCTGCCAGAGGCTGGCACGGAGGGCTCTGGAGGCTGGAGCTGTAAATTGGATGGTGCACTCCAGCAAAGTCCTGGGGTCAGTGTGGGAATTCAAGAGCAGGGATGGCAGTGTTTGCTCCCAGTGCCATGTGCAGCAGAGGCAGAGTTGGCAGGCACCCCAGCTGGCCCAGGCACAGAGCTGTCACTCCTGGGCACGCTGGGAGGGAGCAGGAGCAGCTTGAATGGGCTTGGCACTGCTCTCTGCCATCACGGGCACCAGTAGGGCTCGGTCCTTCGCCATATGCTGAGCTCTGGAGACAAGGTGCTGCTGGGTACTGCAGTAATTATTTGATGTGGAATTAAGCAGACCTTGAAATTAGAACTGGACTGTGGGAGAGCAGGAGGTGTGGAGTTTAACACTTTGCTGGAAATGGCCTCCCACCGACAGCGCTCTGCAGATTCACTCGGGTGTGGGGAACTGTTCTGTTGGCAAATTCAGATGTCAGGGCTGGCAAGTTCTCTTCTCCCCAGGCACCTTCACGCTGAAGGGAACACAAAAACCCTGAGCTTTTCCAAGCTTATGAGTCACTAAAACCTACAGAGAGATTCTTTAAATCAGACCAAAACTGGGCTAAAGCAGAGGCTGCAGAGTGCTCTGAGCACAGCTGGGTCACAGGACACTGCTCCTGTGCTCTGAGCACAGCTGGGTCACAGGACACTGCTCCTGGGCCTGGCACCAGGACTGGTGGCACCTTGAAACCCTCTGAACCCTGCTGCTCAAAGGGAGCTGCCCTTGCCTGCTTAGACATCCCTTTTGCCCCCTTTATTTTCAAGACCTGGAGTTTGCCTGGAGGGTGGGCAGAGACACAAACAAAGGAGCAATTGCCCCTTTGCTCCTTGGTTTGAAAGGCATGGGAGGTGTGATAATGGATCCTGGAGAGCTCATGGTGAGGGAGCTGCTGGCTCTGACCATCTGGGGGAGGAGGTAACAGAGCCCAAAAGCTGAATTTTTCCAATAGCTGTGAAGCAGAAATAGTAAATGGAAAATCTTTGTGACATTCATACTTGTGACATGCTCTGTGATTCTTGGGGATGTCCTGTGCAGGGCCAGGAGCTGGACTGGATGATCCTTGTGGGTCGCTTCCAGCTGAGGAGATTCTCTGATTCTGTGCCCTGATTTTCATGGATTAAAATCCATGGGCAGGTTTGCTTTTTCTGTAACTGCAGGGCCTTGCTCACCTTCATACCAAAATCTCCTACAGGCAGTCCTGATGAAGCCAAAATGCACTGTATGTATGGGGTAAGGTAGGAGTACTTTATATCAGTGCCATGCTGTTCTAGAAATGCTTTCCTTTTGTCAGGTAAGTGGACTCTTCATTATTTCAAACATTGTGTGAGGTTTTCAAAATTAAAGCTAAAATTGCCCCCTGTCTTCATGTTTCTTCTCATTTGTTTGTTACCAGAGTAAATACTGTGGTATTAAATAGGTGCAACTAGTGCTATATAAATCACTTCAGTTATTAAATAAATTTCACTTCCTTTTCTATTTGAAATCAGCTGCAAGAAGATTGTAATTTTATCTCATCTTTCCTTCATTTAAAATTAGTTTAAAAATACCTAGAAATAGTTCTTAGCTCTAATTTGTTAGTACATAGCTCAGTGGTGTAGGGAAGGCACCTTTTCACCCCCTGTACTGATGGAGGCAAGGGAAAAGCCAGTGAAACAGAAAAGTTATAATTAAACAACAGACAGAAGATGAGTTGATTTGTGCAAATCAAGTATGTGTATTTGTGGGAGTATTTGGCTCTCTCTGTTCACATCCCACTGTATAGTTAACCTTTGGAATTCACAAAATATTACTAATTTCAGAGCAATTTGGTTGTCTTACAAAAATACTCAATGATGGTATGAACACATAAAGATATAAATACATAAAGATATAAGTACATGAAGAGCTTAACTGAGTGCTCTAAGAACCTGGCAGCCAGCTGGTCCTTGGGTAGGAAAGCCTGGGTCTCTGGTGATGTTTTCCTTGGAAATGTTTGCCATGAGATCTGCATAGCTCAGTCTTGAGTGATACAGACAATTCATCCTCCAGAACCTCCAGCTGCAGACAGAAACAAAACAAACCCACAGAAGGAGCTGCAGGTACCCAGAATTCAAACCTGTGAGTTCCAGGGTTCTCAGAGTCCTCTTTCCAACATAGCTTTTGGACTTCCAGCAAATGCAAATGTGGTTTGGGTGCTGATGCTTGTCTTTCAGAAACATTGAGTGATCTAGTCCTGCTCTATTCCTACAATAGTAAAACATTTAAGAATTGAGCAATGGCACTGGATAAATATCAAGAGTCTCTAGAGTTACCAATCAGCATTTTGCAAAATTGTGATGTCTGGGCTACTCCCAGAGAACCTGGGGGAATCAGTGGCTGTGGCACGTTCCTGCTTCCCTGTGATCTCTGCAATCTTCACTTCAGCAGCCATAAGCAAAGGCACAGGGTGACCTTTCCTTGTGTTCCTGGAGAACAGCAGCCTTGCGAAGGCTCCTCTGTGTGCTGGGCACCCCTGAGCATCTCCATGGAGCCCCTGCAGCTGCTGGACTGCAGCCAGCACGAGGAGCACTGCTCAGCCAAAGAAAACACACCAGCCCTCTGAGACTGTTTTTCTTCTTCCCTGATCCAGTTTTGGAGCCTGGACGTGCTCCTGCACCACCAGCTCCTGTGCCCCTGAGCAGAACTGGCTTTGCAAATGGCTTTGATGTGGGCAGGGCAGGTTTTTCATCATTCAAACACAGAAATGTATCCTCTGCAACAGCAGTGGGGGGAATTTCCTCCCACACAGTAACTGAACTTGTTCCTAAAGGTGCCAGATGTGATGCCCAAAATTTGTGAATGTATCACCCATCTTGTTCACAGAAATATTAAATATTTGTCTTCCTTTTGCTGTAGCAAGCTTCTCTTACGTGTGCCTTTTCTCTTTTTGTGTTTCAGTGTGACAGCGACAGTGATCAAGAAGAAAAGGTAAGAAAGAAAATCAGTATGAGAGCAAAACTAACTTATTGGATTCCCTTATTCCTCTTAATCTAGTACTTATTCAAAGTTTCTTCTTGGACTAATCTAAAGCATCTCTATATAAAGAAAATTTCTGTCTCTAATTTAATTTTGGAATAGACCTCCAGGGAAAGAGAATTCTAATGAATATTTTGGAGGCCACGCAGTTCATCTTGAAGCATATTGATGCCATGGTCTGTGTGGGTTGTTTATGAACACCAGTCTCACCACCAACCCTTTCCATGGCTACACTTCCCCTTGGAAGTTGTAGCAGCAACTGAGTCTGTTGGTAACCCTCACATTTGCACTTCTTAACAGTTATTTCATCACTGTTAGTGCCTGTTGTGCTTCTCTGCAGGCAAGGGCCTGAAAACTCCAACTGAAGTGTTATGGTTGATATAGCTATTTTTTAGAAATAACATTTGGAAACTGTACATTAAGTCAAGTAACAGAACTTGCTGAGCACTATCTCCATGATTTTGGGTTTCTAAGTGGGAAAGGGGAAAAAATTAATGCTGAAAGAGTCAGGCAATGGTCTCTGATGCTGCCTATTGTGTAGAAGACTAATAGTAATTAAGAACAGGTATCCATAATGATGAATATTTTTAGCCATTATTTTATGTTGTGAACAGACTAACCTTCTTTCTTTGGGAAAAACTAGAATATTCATCACAGAAAAACTGGTCCAATTTCTTTATTTACAGGTTGGATTTTGTGATTTTTATTTGTATGTTGAGCCTTAAGGGATGTTTTGATAATGTAATCACTTTTGCCTCCTCTTTCCCTGGATAAATTGGGGAATGGAAGTCAGAGGAGGGTAAAATAATGTCAGAAAATATTGTTCCTATAATAATGTTGAACTGGTTAGAGTTTCATGAGTGGTTTTATTAACCAGCTCCAAGGCAGGCCAAGAAGAGGAGAGATGACCAGGCTGGTGTGCAGCTCACCTAACAGCCAAGTGCAAATATGCTGTAAAATCCAGAGGGAAACAATGAGTACAAAAATCACCTTCCATGAATTCAATCAGTTCTCTACAGGGTTTGTGTAACAGGAAGGAAATTTTCAAACCATTCTGTGCATAACTTCCAAAGCTTTGCCCTTCAGCTCTTTTCCCAAGTAGAGGATTTTTTCCCCATGTTTCTTAATAATTTGCTAACTATGTTAAAGAACTGCTATTTACTTTGAAATGCAATGATTTTCCTTGCATAAGGGAACTAATCACTGGAGTTAATCAGTGTGACAACAGAAAGGGGAGGTTTTGTTGGGTTTTTGCACAGAATATTAACCTGCACTTTTCAATATGAATTTTTAATGCATTACCATTACATTCCATCCTGTGAAGTGATTATTCATTTTCAGGATGTTCCTTATGCAGAGGAAGATGATAAACTGAATTTCAGTGTCTATGTTTATGGCACCCAGAACTAAAAGTGTAATTTCCTGTCACTGCAGCATTTATGGAGCTGAACCTCAGCCTGTTTCACTCATTTTTTTTTTCCTTGCAGCACTCCTGTATTAAAAGGCAGAGGCAGCTTTTGGGGATGGAGGGGAGATGCTGGTTCAGGATGAACAATACAAGAGAGACTCAAGACTGTACCTCACATAGAATACCCCAGTACTTGTGTGGGCAGGATTTAAAATCCAGATGTGTATTCCATCTCTGTGATCCATATTTTCTCTTTCCCTTCATGAAATGAGATTAAGTGCAGGCCCAAATATCCCTAAAAATTTAGTGCTTTTCAGATGTCAGAACCAGAGCCATCTTTGAGCTCTACAGCTCAGGCCCAGTTCTGAGAGATGACTGCTCACCCTGGCATATTTATTCAGGCTGTGCTGGCAGCCCAGGCAAAGATCTAAAGGCCTTGTTCTGCTGATAATTTGAATTCAGCATATGTAGCCTGTTATAAAATGCGAGACATCATCATTTGAGCAGGTCAAGCATATTCAGATGAAGACAAATGGTGCTTATTTGATTTTCTTAAAATCAGGAAATGAAAAAAGTGCTCTCTGGAGAAATCATGTTCTGCCTGACTTAGATGATAGAGCAAGGCATGTACCCCAGATAAGAACAGGCACTGGTGGCTGGGTTTTATCTCTGAAGGACGGTGGGGACTGTCAGCTCGCTGACATGTGCATTATCCATGTCATTTTAAACAAAGTGACCTGCAGGAAAGTGCACTCTGCCGTGACGTGATAATGGGCTGGTGGATGACAGGTAAAGTACACACTATAAAGGAGGCTGTGCGTTATTCCTTTATTTAACTGACAAGTAGAAACTTCTTTTCTTCAGACAGGCAGGATCTTTTAGATCTCTTTCAATAGGACCCAGAAGATTTTTGAATTCCTGCTTTAAATAAAATAACATTTTTAGGACAAAAAGTTCCTGCGAGCACACTGCACGGGGAGAAGCGAGGATGGTGGATCCTGTCCAAGAGAGCATTTCATCAGTGGTGCCCAACATCCTCAGTTTTCATTAACAGCCAGGGGAGCTGGGGGTGCTCAGCAGGATTAGAGGTTTGAAGATCCTTTACCCAAATGCCTTCTATCATGATGATATTGGCCCCCAGCTGTGGAGCTGTTCTGGCAGTGAATTGACAAATTGCTCTTGGTTGGACCTCGCTCGCTGTGTTCTGAGGGCTGTGGAGTTGTGCCCCTCCCTCCAGACACAGCTTGGCCTGAAATGTTTGTGGGGAGAGGAAATCTGCTTTCCTTTAGGACCATCTCTTGCAGATTTTGATGTCCTGTTGTGTACAGAATGCAGGGTTAATTGCTGCAGAGCAATTCCGTGCTCGCTCTTCAGACAATGCAAAGGAAGCACTTTTGCTTCATTTAGGATTTTTGAGGGCAAACCCCCACTGATCCTCCATAGGAGATCCACAAGAGGTAGAAATAATGGATATAGGTACACATTTCTGCTAGAATAAATCAAACCTGGACTGCAGGAAGATAGAACAGAGCCTTTGAATGAAACATGGCAGATCAGTACCAGGAAAGGTGTGTGACAGATGGAGGGGCTGAAGGGTGAGCTGCTTGAAGGATGGGCCATTAGGAGCAGCAGAATGAAGGAAGGAGCAGGAGCTGGGAGCCTGAGGAGCAGCTGGATGGAGAGGGGTGGCAGTGGCAAAGGCACTGCCTCAGCCTGGTCCTTCTCCCTCACTTGGATCTGCCTATCTGGCTGATATCACAGCTGATATCTGATCTCTGCTGGGTGATGGCTGTGCCTCCAATCCAGCCTTTAATTGGGAGCCACTTTCTGTCTGTGTCTGCCCTCAAAGGAGACGTTTCTCCAGAGGTTTCTCCTGAAGAAGAAACAAGGATATTTAATTGAAACAATGATGCAGCCTCTGCTTAGCAGTGCTGTAGCTAAGGCTGTGTCAGCATCTCAATTTTAAATGACATATTTTGGGTGGATAATTTGTCTATTTATATAGATTCATGCTCCTTCACTTCAGTTTGACACCCAGGACTGGACTGGAGCACTCAAAGTAGACATTTCACCCTCCTGTTGCTGAAAAGTCTGAAGAGGTAGCAGGCATGTCTGTGGAGGGAGAGTATATTTGGAAGACTTGCATCAGAGTGAGAAGCACTAATTCTTAGAGAGATGTCATTTTCCATCCTGGGATCCTTTCAGCTAATGCCACTGGGATTTCTTACTGAATCAGAAAAAAGTCTGGATCCCATGGGAACTCCGATTTTCTCCATTAAAAAGTCTGTCAGTCTTACTCTTTGAGCAGGTCTCCAGAGCTGATAATCTAAAATTAGGGCAAGCTATTGCACAGCTGACAAATTTAAGTGCAACTGTATTAGCTTTTGATATCTCGATACAATCTTATAAATTATACCCATGGTAATTAATACAATATTAAAAACAGAAGTGCAAACACAGAGTTTGTCTTCTGGAAATCAAAGGAAATCTTGTTTGGAAAAGACATACAAAGAGTTCTGATAAAGAAAGTCAGGTGCTAAAGATGAGGTAAGAAATGAGGTCCTGTTTTATTCTCCATCTCTACTATCTCCTCTCACCTCTCTGTTTAATTTTAAAATTAAAGGCTCCATCTGAGGCACTTCAGTGGTTTTTCACTTCTTAAGAAAATACTTCATTGATCAGGGAATCTGCTTTGCAGTGCACACAGAGCAGGGCTGCTTCTGGCTGGAGTTGTACTTTGATGGGATGTGCAGCCTAAAAAAACATCCCTGTTGAAGCCTTAGTCCTGTGTTCATCTCAGGAGCACCCCAGGTTTAGGAGGCTCTTGAATCCCACTGGAACAAGGTCTGCAGGGCCCAGCAGTGTCTGGCTGCTCCTGGCTGCAGCCCAGGTGTCCCTGCTGAACTGGGCTCAGCTTTGGTGCCCTTGGTGCAGGATGGGGAGGGAGGACAGAGCCAAAGCAGTGCCTGAATTTGCCAGGGGTTGGCATCTGTTCAGAAGGGGAGGGTACCAGAGGGAGGGATTGGGATTGGATGAGTGGGTGTTGTGCTTGCCAAGGAGCCTGTGCTGGTGGGACTGTGGTGCTTCATTATTGTTCTCTTTGAAAGAAAATTTTCTTCTTTGAAGAGAGAAGTACTGTGCTGTTGAAAGCACTAAGAGAGCTGAAGAATGATCTTTCTTGAATCAGATTATTTTTAATGATAATGCTGATAGATCTGATTGCTTTAAGTCAGGTACAAACCAAAGAATGGCATGGGAAATACCATAAATGACTCTGCTATGCCAGGGTAAAAGGGATGGGGATGGCTATTCTGCACCAAAGCATTCACACCTGCACCCTCTGTATGTTTCTGCAGCACTTTTGGCCAATTATTTTGTGTGTGGGCTTTGGAGAGACATTTTGGAGTAGCAGATGTGTGTCTCCCAGTGTATTGCACAGGCTGCATTTCAGTGTTTGGTGGTTAAATAACCACACAAACAAGTGTTTATGTGTTTGTTTGTGTTTGTAGTTCTTCCCAACTTTGCAAACTTGACTGATTTAGGTAGTAATAAATGCTCTGATAAACCAAAGAGGAACTTGGGAAGAGCCTGCTGAAACCATGTCAGTGCATAGCTCTGGATAAATGCAGAGTTTGTTGGTCCATGAACTTCAGGAGGTGTTTCCTCCTGCCCTGCAGAGCTGGAATGTCTCTGCTGAAAGCACAGAGCATCCTGCTCAGCAGGGGCAGAGCTGCTCCCTGTCCTCCTCCCCCCAAAGCATGGGGAGGACACAGCAAATTGTCCTTTCCAGGGGAGCAGGAAGAACCCAGAACAACCCCCACCACTAACTGTGCTGGGAAGTAGAATGCCAGAGTAGGCAGCTGTTTGCACAGGGCTGTGTTCTCTCCATTCTGCAAAAGCTTTGTCATAAATAGATTAAATAGTGGTGAAATTGCTTTATGCCATCTTATATACACATGTAATATATATTACATTTTTACACAGGTGCAATCCACTCTCATGGGAGCAGTTGTATCAGTTTGGGATTTTTTTTTAGTAGGGTGCTTGGAAACAAAACTGAATTTGGGATATTTTTTCCTCACCCCTGGGAGGAATGAGGGAAGGAAGAGTTTGGGTAGCACTTCAAGGGGAAAACATCCCCCTGGATGGTGGCACAGAGACAGCTGGGAGCCAGCTACATTTATACCACTATGGCCCTGCAGTGCTACAGTAATGTCTCTATTCTTCTTATGGTTTAAAACTCTGCCAGGGTTTCCCTTTGGTGTTTATGCACTGCTGGAGTATAAATAATAAATTGCAATTTTCCTAGTCTGAAAAACTTTAGTTATAAAGGGAACTCTGAGCATTTATTGAGCTGTTGAAAGGATGGTCTGCCATCAGAGTTGGGTTTCTTTTTCATCCTGTTCCTCACACTTCTCAACCATAAGTGCAGGTATAGGAAGATTGGGGGTGATAAAACTTAGGTAAAACTTCAACATGTAAAGTGTGTCAACTCCAGTCCAGTAAGAAGAAGAAAGAAATTGGTGTGTGTCCTTAGGTTGTGTGAGACCTTGATGTTTCTCCCAGTCAGGAAACAGCAAGGAACCACTGGAGAAGAGTTCCTGTGGGTTGGGAGGCCCTGAGGTTCCTGAAGGGGGACTGGTTCCATATGGGCTTTATGTGGGAGCTCTGGGGGGCTGGTGGAGGGATCCTGCCCTCCCCAGATCAGATCTCTGGGCTCTGGGGCACAGGTTGGGCTGGCACAGGAGGGCTGAGGAGCTGTCAGGCCATTCAGCCCCTCTGTGCTCCAGGAAGGGCATTGCTCACGGGAGGGAGCTCAAAGCTCCTCGGATGGTGGCTACCAAGCACCACCTTTGGCAAACAGGGGAAACAGCGGCTGAGAACCCAATTTCAATCAATTGCTTCAGGTCGTGGATACTGCTGTCTTCCTGTTTGGCATATATTTATTTTGGCTAAGGTTAGGATTAGAGAAACCATTCCTCAGTATTATTCCAAAAACTATTTCTGCAAAGCTGGGATGTTTCCCACAAGGGCGATTTACCCTGCATATTTGTACAGGTGTTGTCTTTTTAACTCTGCAAAACGCAGCACCTTGGCCTTGCCCCAGGGGTGAAAGATCCCCCAGGCTCTCCATGCTAGCCAGGCTCCAGCAATCGGGAACCATTCCTTACTGTTTAAGGCCCATTAGGAGGGAAGATAAGGCTCCTTTTTATTCATTTGACATGCCACGAAGAGGCCCCCCGCAGTCAGAGTGGCAATAAAGCGAGCCCAGCGTGTTTGCTGTGAAGGATGCGGCGTTGGCAGGTGGGGCCGCTCCGGGCTGCTCCCGTCCTTTGTCACCGCTGTCACTCGGCACAGGGACCGCGTGCTCCTGCCCTCTCCCCTCCCCCAGCCCCGCTACCCTTCCCTTCTTTTTTTTTTTTTTTTTTTTTTTGGTACCCATTTCGTGTAGAGAATTTGTATTTACTTTGGGAGTGTAATTTGTTCCTCCTGGATAATGTGACCCTTAGCGGAGCTGGATCATGGGTTAGTTGAAGTGATATTTTCCGCTAATGGTAGTCGTACATCATTGCTGTCAGCTCGGGTTAGGAGGCAAGCACATTACAGCTCCATTTTACCTCTGCAGGCATCTGGGATTATTTGCCATAACTGAGTATGACATGACCACACTACAGAGTGCATTAAAATTTTACTAGCTGCTCAGGCAAGTTCCTTGGCTCCAGCGTGCCTGCAGGCAGCCGCAGTGACGGATCCCTCGGAGGTCCTGACTCGCTGCACCAAGGATACTCAATGTCAATGGCCCAAACAGGTTTTGCTGTCCCCAGGGCTCGAGCCCAGCTCCTGGCAGTGAGCAAACAATGCAGAGCTGGAGCAGGGGAGGGCAGGTTGGCACAGATGCCCCTCCGAGGGTCCCTGGCATGCCGGAAGCCCCAGCACTGTCACATCAGTGTCTTGAGACACTGCTCAGCCACCAGAGCTTAAAAAGTGTCATTTGCAGGCTGTCCTGTGGGGATAAAAATAAACCATTGTATGAAGGTTCAAACTGAGAGCAAAAAGCATCCAGGGCTGTGGAATGGTACGTGTTAAATGTGTAACAAGCATGGAGCATGGTGCATAACCAGTATGGAACATGCAAATGCAGCAAATGCTGATGTTATGAGTGTGTGCTCGTGTTGCACTCGATTTTCTGCTCTGTGCATATGTGCAGAGTCATATTTACACCTGTAGCAGCACACACCTGTGCCCAGTATTTCAATTTTTTATCATTTTTATATAAGTAATTACTCTCCTCAAGCAGGACTTTAGAATACCAGCCATAGCTTATCTGCATGTGCATTATTTTGCAGCATGTGTTTTCATGTATACAGATGCCTGCTATGAAAATCATAGGCATTGCTTTCATTGAACATATCTGTTTATATAGATGTACATTATTTGCAATGTGTCTGTTTGTATATATTGACATCCCAAATTAGAGGTATAGCTATACAGACAAGTGTGTGCTGAGGAAACTTGGGGGAGAGGTTAAATTGAACATAGTAGTGGTTTTAAATGCTTCTTGAAAAAGCATAATATATACCCCATGATAATTTTATTGCAGCCTCCTGGTGGTTTTATAAATATCTACAACACATGTCTGGGCTGCCCACAAGCTCTCCTCCCTACAGCAGCACTAATATCTATAATAATTTCAGGCAAAAGGTACATAGTTATAGAGGGTGTTTCTGTAAGGTAAGCAGGGACTGTGTGTGTTTGAAATCCTCCAAGTTGGTCTCCTCTGTCCTCATTCTGTTGTTCTGTGAATTAGTAGATGGAGGAAGAATGAAAAAAACCCCAGTTTTGTTTGTTGAGCTTTTTTGTTTTCTCTTTTGAAGTGTTTAATTGCATTTGCATTCACTGTGAGATGAGAAGAGGGATGGGGTGGGCAGCTCGTGGCCTTGTTGGGGGAAGATTGTCTGGGCTCACAGAGTCATGGAATGGTTTGTGTTGGAAGGGACCTTAAAGATCACCCCATTCCAACTCCAGAGTGCCCTGAATCCCCACCTTTCACAGTTCAACCCTGCCATCCCAGGTGCACTCCACTTTTTCTGAAGTGTCCAAGGCCAGGTTGGACAGGGCTTGGAGCAGCCTGGGATAGTGGAAGGTGTCCCTGCCCATGGCGTGGGGGGGAATGGGATGGGCTTTAAGGTCACTTCCAGCCCAAAGCATTCTGTTTCTGTGATCTAGAGCTGAGTTTCAGGATGTGATACTGATTTGCAGGTTTTTTTGGTATAACACATTCCTGGCAATAAATATTCCCATCCTAATTGCAACACTCGGAGCCAAACTTTATTATATGCCCAAGAGTTTTACCTGTGCCTGGATTGTAGGATCTGATTCTCAGTAGGGGAGGAGAGAAGAAGAGATTAAAGATTAAAGCTGGTGATGTGCTCAGTGCTGTACAAGAAACAGAAGAGACACTTTCAGACATCTCTAAGGATAACATGCAAATTCCTAAAGCCTTCCCAGCAGCTTAGATCACAGTAAGAAAGACATTCCACATGATAGATAGTTCTCCTTGTTCACTTTATAGTGTTACATCTTCTTTTTTATGTGCAGCAAAACTTTTATCAAAGTGGCTCCATGAAGGGTGTACGTGGGAATGCCAGGCAAGATTTCCCTTTCAGGTGCCACTGGCACAGAGTGAGTGAAATCACAGAGTGGTTTTCTGATCTTGCACGTAGCAAGTTGTGATTTCAAACTCAGGGAAGATGTGTGTCTGTGTCTGCACACAGTGCATGTGCCCACATGCTCTCTCTGTCCTGAAAGATGAGAATTTTAAACTTAATTTAGAATGTTTGAACTGATCTCTTACTAGATTGAGAAGTTTTGTCTGTTATTCCTCACAAGTCTGTACACAATCCACACGAAACTAAGATGAGATGTTCTGAAAGGAAATCTGTGTCCTGAAAGGTGCTGGCCCAATTCTTGTGGTCACCACAGCCCCATGGAGCTGCTGTTGGTTAGATCTGAGCTGTGGAGGTGTTACTGGTATTGATGAGTGGGCACGTGAGATCTGTGTGTGTGGAGACAGACAGAAATTCAGTCTGTGGATCTTGGAGTCTGGCCATGGCCAAACATATCTAGGTTATACAAAGTGTTCTTTAAGGATTATATGTTATTCAAGCATAATATTCATATACACTTTATGCTCTTGAATAGCATCTGTTTTTCATTACAAATCAGGTTTTATAATCATGTATGAGGCATGCTCCCCATTCCTGAATGTCTGTTCTCACTTTTCCTTGAAAAGGAAAAGGCTTGGGATTGAGAGCTGAGAAGGTGAGACATTTCTTTGGAGGTTTCTTGAGAAAGAGAAGAAAAAAAATACATTTAGAACAAAGTTATGGCAGTTATTTAATGGTTTTAATAGTGTTGGAGGCCACAACACATGTAACCGTCTCAGGTTTCTCGCAAACATGTCCAAGGACAGGCTGAAAACAAGGAGACAGGAAATTAAATGCATGCACTGATGAATTGAGAAGGATTCCAGCAAGGACTGTGCTGGTTCTCTAAATACTTCTCTCCATGCAGCTCAGGGAGGGCACTGTGGACCTGGAAGTGGTATAACACAGCTACCATGTCTCTTGGATTCCACAAATTCCCCAGGCAGGGCAGAAGTGAGGAGAATAACACATGGTTTGAATTAGAGTTGGGCCTGCAGGTACCAGCAGAGTAAAGATCATTCTGGGCTTTCATCTTCCCCTTAATCCAGGGCAGGTTTGGCAAAACCTCTCCCTCCCTCCTCCCTTGGGGCATTGCCAGCCAATGAAAGCCCTTGTCCCAAAGCCTCTGCCTGCTCTGTCACCCTGCAGTGAGCCCCTGGGTTCTCTGTTGGAAGGAGATGGCTCTGAGATGGCAGAGATGTTCTGAGTTAGAGAGTGGGAGTTTTTAGAAACCAGACCCTGCCCCTGGCTGGTGTTGGTGGGGAACTCCATGAATGTGCTGGAAGCACCTCAGAAAGCACCACCCAGGAAAGCAGGAAAAGCTCCAAACAAGTTTATCTGACAACTGGCAGGTTCTGCCAGGCTCCCAGTGTGGGCACACTGATGTGGCTGCTGGGCACTGCAGCCCAGTGTCTGTCTGCACACAGTCTGTCTGCACACTGGGAGCTGCTGGGGAGCTGGGAGTGTGGAAGAATGGGTTTAAGGTGAACCTGATGTGCTTTGCTTTGGAAATGAGGGTCAGCCTGTGTGCACTGACTCCTGCAAGCCTTTTTGTGACCTCTCTGAAAAGTCTGGAATCCCTTGCAGGCATTACACAGATGCCTGGTGTGTAATTTTCTTTTAGTAGGAAACACCAAGAAGGCCTCTGTCTTTAAAAATTGGCTTTCTAATTCATGCTGATCTCTCTCCTGAAAATGCACCACTGAATTTCTGGGCTTTGCAGGCTGCCTCAACATCCTATTTCAGCTGACTCTGGACAGGCAGACAATATTAAACAAGGTTGTTCATTCATAACAAAAGCATCCTAATTGAGTTACATTATTACATTAACTGTAGCAATCAGATTGAACCAAATCACTGAGCGATAATGTCATTTTCCAGGGTATCATTTGTAGGAACCAGTTGTCCTGTAAGATGCAATAACTCACTTAATCCTGTGGAGTTTATGGTGACTTATGTATCATATCAAATTCCTTACTTTCAGGGAAAAACTGAGCAGTTAATGCATGGCTGTGAATGTGCAAGTGATGAATTTATAGAGAAACATTTAGCAGATCCTAGACAAACTGAAGAATGAGTGATAGTCTATAATAATCTCAGAGAAAGGGGCTGTTCTAGGAACGGGTAAGACATGAAACATTTTCAAACTGTGAACTTCTGCCAACACATGGGTGGTACAGTTTGTTTCAGGGGCTGATAGATGGCTGCTTTATTGGCTCTGAGCTGCCCATGGAGCACAAATCCTCAGCCAGAGACTGGGAAGGAGGATAGAGGTGAATTTTGGACTGTGCATGCCAAATGTTTACAAGTAACCTCATTTAGAAAACCGGGTTTCTGATGCCATTTTTATGTGCTGCCAGGACACTGCTGGGGATTCCTGTTAATGCACTTAGAGGGTTTTTTTGTTTGGTTGGTTTTGCAAAATCATGATGAGGAGAGGAGATGAGAAGAGGTGTCAGACTGAGCAGAGGGATGGGACATGGGACAGGCCAGGTCCCCTGAGGGGGGCACAGTCTGGTGGCAGCACTGGGAGCCATCCAGCCTCCCAGCTCATGAGTTTCTCCTCCTGTGCCCTGCTTTGCTCCTGGCCTGCAGGAGCATTTCAGCTCCCAGGAACTGGGTTTGCCTCAGGCATTGATATGAGCTCAGTGCAGCAGCCTGAGAGTGTGTTCCTCCTTCCTTTGTGGTTTCTCTGGTTCCAACCTCGAGGCTGCAGCTCCATCAGTCACAGAGTGAGGGGAGTTCACCACCTCAGACTCCTGAATCCTGCTTCCCAGTTTACCTGCTGGTGGGACCTGAGAGCCCTGTGCAAAACCCTTCCAGCCCCTCCACTGCCCTGAGGTGAAGAGGTGGAATTGAAATATTATATAAATATTTCTATTACATAAAAACTTTTTTTATAAATATTTATTTAAATAGTTATACTTAAACTATATTAGAAATTATAATATTATAATATTAGAAACTGAATTATGTTGTATTTTAAATTATACTTATTTATTAATTACATTTAATTATATATATTTATTATATTTTTTCTTTCTGTATTTATTGATATTATATTTATTTATAAAATAAATTATTAATTATATAAACAAACCCTTCCAGCCCTGTGCAGTGCAGCCCCTGCTCTTGGTTATGCTGCCAGGGTCACTTTGCTGGGCAGGAGGGCTGCTGGGGGGGGTCAGAGTTAGAGGGCACTACAAGGATGGGCATTGTATTGAATATGGCAGAAATGCACAGCATCTTGTACTGCCAGGAGAATACAAACGTGCTGGAAGATGGTAGTTACAGAATGCAATGGAAGAGCAGCTCCACCAGACTTCTGCAGGATCACCAAGGAGCTTCTGTTTCTCTCTCCTGGTCCAAGAACAAGAACAGCTCTCACCTTATTCCTTGCATGGTCTTTGTGGCTCCATTTCAGTGTCAGTTCAAGACAGGAGACATTTGGCAACAGAAGCCTGAAATCCAAGTAAACTTCTACTGGTTTTGTACTCTGTTTCTTGGAGCAGCCCTCAGAAGCCCCATACACACTGGGTTCTTTTGGACCTGGGCACAGTGCAGACAGACAGAGAGAAACCATCCTTACCCCCAAATCTTTTGATAAAAATTAATGACACTGTGTGACAATAAGGGGAAGTTGAATACAAGTAAATGCAAACTTTGAATAGGGAATGGTTTGGGTTGGAAGGGAGATTGAAGAACATCTTGTTCCACCCTCCTCCCCATGAATAAATAAATCATTTATTCAGGAAATACAGGTCTCCCAGGTCCCGTGCCCAGCATTCAGAGTTTTGCTTTGTTTTATTTCTGGGTTTGGTTTGTTTGATTTCTTAGTTTAGTGGCTGCTGTTGGTGATTTGTGTTTTGGTTTTGAACCAGGGCTGCCCCTGAGTGCCAAGGGGACAGGACATGTGGGGGCCAGGGTGTTCTCCTGGAGCCCAGCAGTGGTCCCTGGGATCAGAGATCTCAAAGATCCTCTGATGCTGCTTGTTTTCATCCCAGCCAGCATTCCCTGGGGCAGAAGGTTGCCCTGTGGGACCTGGCAGGTTTGCTCACAGAGCATCTCCCAGGGCTGCTGGGCTGCAGGGGCTCCTGCCCTGCCCATGGCTCTGACAGACCTTGTAGGACTGCTGCCTTGTAGGACTGCTGCCTTAAAATCCACTGTGGGGTGCCTGAAGCTGTGATTCTTGGCCCAGAATGTGATGTCTGGGAGTCCTGGGGCAGGAAAATGAGAGCTGACCACTTGGCACTGTGCATTCCTGGGGGTTTTAGCTGATGTGACAGCTGGGGCACTTTCTATGTTTCTTTTCTGTGCCTGATTTATATGTATGGTTACAAAATACTTATTTAAATTAATGATTGTCTTTAAGTAATTTAATGCTTGTTTTTGTTAATGGGAAACCTGACTAAAGAGCTTTCAGTGAGCTGCTGTAGCAAATCATTACACGCTCCCTGCTACTTCCTGTGGTCACATTAATCAGAATGGACTCATTGCCTACTAATGCAGATGCTGCATGTAATTCAGTATAAATTTATTGTAATTTACCAATAATGAGTGTCCACTTATTCTAAGGTGCTAATGACACAAAAAATGAATTCCATTTGGTGTAGGGGTCACCCTACTTTTACAGACACTGAGGAAAATAGAATGGTTTGGATGGGAGGGACCTTAAAGACCCTCTAGTTCAGCTGGTGCTTCACAGCTCAAAATGGCCACAGTGCTCCAGGGACAGGAGCCCAGCAGCATTTCTGCAGGGATTTCTTAAAACACAGGTGGTATTTGGACTGGTTTCCTTTCTAGATTTAGGGACAATGGCTGTGTGTCATTTGGGCTGGGCTGTGGGTGGATTGCATCACTCTGGAAGAGCAGGAAAGCTGATGCTTTGGAGTGCTGGGACAGGGAGAAAAATCAGAGTGACTCTGTGACTCCATGGAATAGGCTGGGGGGCTGAACTGAGCAGTTGTATGTGTTTTTCCAGCAGGAATAAAGGACTGAAGCTGAAAATGCTCTTTACTCTGCCCTTTTTCACAGGGGAATGGCACATTTTTCTGGAAGTTCATTCTTATTCATAAGACTATTTTCTTTACATAAATTCACTAAGGTTTAGTCAAAACTTCCCATAACCACATTGCTCAATATATAATCTGTTTACCACAACATTTGCCATGCCAGCTAAATACATTAAAAAATAATACATAGAATAATACATAGAAATATACATAGAAAATTACTAGATGAGCAGGAACCAAGTTACACTTAAGTGGTGTGTTAAGGATGTTTTGTGAGCAAACAGCAAGTCCTAGAACCAAAGCACCCCCTGCATAACATGCACTTCAAAATGAAGCTTTTCTGCTGGAAACATGAAGCTGTGGGCTGCAGAGAATAACAAGCTGGAGCTGGAAGTGGACAAGAGTAAACGCTTCGATTCACATTGAAATGATTTCTCCTGCCTAGTATAATTTAACCTGCCCACACTGCTAAACTTCTGTATTACACAGTCCTGTCAGACTGTCAGGAGGAATGATAAGCCTCCTGGAAGCCTCAGCCTGTTATACAGGGAGAACATTCCAGCCAGCATTTCCTTGCACATTTTTAAGACTTTTAGCTTGGTCTCTCAAGTATAAAGAATACCCTACTTCATGACCCCAGCCTCTTGTTAGTTGATAGATGAAATCTTTTCTTAAGCTGAGTCCCTTGTCTATTATGTTTGCAGAATTCAAGGTTTCTCTTTAAGCTTCCTGGCTTACTGCCAGAAGTCCATGGCTTTGTTACCCAAAGAAATTGCCTTTTTATTAACAGGAAGAGGATTTCTGCAATGGCAAAGGTGCCAATCTGCTTCCAGGTGAGGGAGAACAATTTTAAAAGTGTGATCTCATATTTTGCCACTGACAATAACTACAAAAGAAAAAATAGCAAAGAATTGTTGTTGTGGTTGGGACTTTTTTGTTTGATTGTTTTGTTTTTTTTTAATTTGAAAAGTGGGATATAACATAAAAGCAAAATACAAGCTGTAGTAATTTCTGTGTTTTCCATGTTCTTTTAATCTCAAATTTCTCATCACTATAAACTGTAGTCTGCATACCCTGGAAAAAAATCCATAAAGTAAGCTGGGCATTGGCTTCAATCTCATCTCAAGAACTTGTGCTGTAAAACAAAGAAACTCCTTTCACATGAACATCTCAGTAAATTGTGTTCTGGAGCACATGGGCAGGGATGGCTGTGTCAGGTGGTGCTGTAGGAGGAATATTCCCTGTGCCACCCAGGCTGGAACCTGGCCACTGCAGCAGCTCAGCTGGGCAGGGTTGTGCATCAGCACTGGTTTCTCTGTGTCACACCACAGTTTTACCTCTGCCATCCAAGTGAAGGAAATCAATCAACTGAGGCTTCCTAGGGATTGTCATTTAAGAACTTCAGGGCTTTTTCATGTGACTGCTCACTCAGGACCCAGCAGCACAAAAAGATTCCAGGCCACAGCTAATCAGACAAGTGATTCCACTTACCTGAAGTATCAGAACTAGTTAGGAAGAGATCCCTCTAGCAGGAGGCATTCATGCTTATCTGTAGATGTTGTTAAAGTCTTTTTTTCTCTTTAGATAATGACCAGCTACTGCACTTTTCTGGATTTCAGTAAAGATGGCGAATAATTGAGAGGGGTGGAAATAATTAATTTCAGCACCAATTGAGAACCAGTTGCAGTGACAGATACTTTATTTCACCTTTTTGCAGGAATCACTGTGTAAGAAAACTTCTAAGCACATTCTCACAGGTGCAGAAACACTGATTCACATTTGTAAGAGACTGAGAGGCAGCAGGCCCCAGCAATATGCTGAGCAATAAACCACCATAGGGTTATTTAACTGATTGCTGCCTACAGGACTTGGATAAATTTCTAAGGACATGAAGAACAATGAAACAGTGAAGCAGGAAAAAGGGAATTCAAGATAAAGCACATTTTGAAGAGCTCTTTAATTAGTTACTTTAATTAGTTACAGATTCATATTCTAGTGTGTGTGATTTTCCCACCACCATAAAGGCATAATGAAAGATTCCCATGTAAAATGCTCCTTCCCCCACTGTGGAGTGTGCTGCTTTAAAATCCACACTAAGTACCATCACATTGCCTTCTTTCTTTTGCTAATATTGACCTTGTAAGGGGCTAGATTTGCAGTTGTTATAAATCAGTCCAACACTGATTGCTACTGAGCTTTCTTGATTTGCATCAGCTAAGGCTCTAGCCTGAGTGCATCCTCTGAGCATGAAATGAAGACAGAAGTCAGTGCTAAATGAAGTTGACCCTTTCCTTTAATTTGCAGTCAGTGGAGGGGCTCCTGAAATTTGAATTGCCAGGGCTGTGTCATTTGTGTCCCTTGGACAGCCACAGTTCAGGTCACACTGCCAGACTGCCTGGCTAAGGCCTGATTGAAAACCTGAGCATGTTTGTTCTTGCCCCATTTTTATATCTGGGATAAAAAATTATCTCAGTGCCCTTGCTCAGGTGTCAGGACAGTTAACAGGGAAGAGGCTGTGATGGGCAGGGAAGTAAAACTGCAATCCATCTCATGAACTGCACTTCTCCCTGGCACAGCAAATCTCTCCTGGTCTTGCTCCTAACAAATCCAGCACCTTACCTATTTTTGCACATTCTAACATGAATCACTTGTAGTTTAAAAGTCTAAAAGAAGGTGATGGGAGTGTAACCACTGTGGTCTGTCATAAGAAGGGGTATGCTGTGGCAAATTCATCTGCAGGGGGGTTTGTGTGCATCTTTTAAAATTCAGTAGCCAGCCAGATCTCATCTGATGTTCCCTCAGAAATGTGGGATCCTTTGTGGGTTTGTTACCTTATGTTAAGCATTTCCCAGGAGTGTTGAAGTGCTTAATGCTGAGATATCTTTGTGGTTTTCAGCTCAGAGTTCTGATTGTGAACACGTGAAGGGAAGAAATGATTGGGAGGATTTGTCACCTGGTTTCATTTGAACAATTGCTTTTCCCCTTGGTCAGATGTGGGACAGAACAGGAATCACCTAAATGTAGATAGATTGCAGTGACACATGACAGTTCTTTATTGGTTTCCATTACCTATGCTGCTCATTTCCCCAGAGGAAAGGGCAGCTAATACTGTATTTTTTTTAACATAAACCAAAGGGAAGGATAAGCCAGTGCATATGAAACGATGGCTCTTTATTCTCCATATGCACGGAATTGAATTGCAATTTCCTCCTTTCATTTTCTCCTGGCTCTCTGTATGTCAGAGCAGCCAGGTATGTTTGTAGTCCTTCTCCAGCAGATGATCACTGAAGGCCCACAGGTAATGAGTGGACACATGTGGAGCAGTGGCAGGGTTTTCAGGCTCAGCTCTGCTAATGAATTGATGGTGCTACAAAAAGGCTGGGGGCAGCCAGGCCCCCTCTGGGCACAGGAACTTTTGCATGCTCCCATTTTAGCTTATTGCAAACCCTTTCTGTCTCTGTTGTAGGTATTTCACACCTTTATTTAGATATTTCTTTTAGCCTTCTCATTGTGTCCATATATAAATTTAAGATCTGTGTATCTGAGGAGCTCACAGTCAGTGCTTTCCTTTGCAGACACCAAAATTGGGCTTCTCCCTCCTGCACATCATTACCAGGTGGGGAAGCAGCATTTGGGAAAGGTTTTCAGAGGTGCAAGAAAGAATATGAGGTCCAAGTGAAGGAGGAGGCCAGTTGAGGTGGCCTGGGCAAGATCTGCGTCCTGTTTTCTTCTTTTCTCTCTCTCTTTTCCTCCTCTCTCCCTCTCCCCCCCTTAACAGCTTTTCTGGCTGTTTCTTTGAATAAAAAATTAATAATGGCAAAAGCTTGTAGGTGGTCCCTGGGGTAGAATAGTGGCTAAGGATGTAAAAGAATGATTTGAACAAACAGTCTCAGGAGGATAAATGAAGTGCTATGAGTTCTGTAAGTAAAGGGAAAATATATATAACTAAAAATATTTGCCTAGTTAAGCAACTTCTATAATAAAACTTTAGCCACAGCATTAGCAGCTTGAAATGGATTTTTAAGCCCAGACAATCTAGGAGACTATATTTAATTTTCTTAATTGACATACAATGTTGAGATGTCCAGAGCACGTGAATTCTGAAGGACAAGGGTTTAGATGGCATTTGGATGCCTGGAGATAGAAATAAGTTTCCTATGGGATTTTCAGAAGGGCATAAGCAAATCAGACAGCCCAGCTAGTTTTGATTTTAATGCAGCTGCATACCCAACATGCTTTTTGTGCCTCCTCCTTCCTGCAGGGATTCTCTAGCACAAGACAGTTTAAAGTGATACTTGGAAGTCCAGGTCACTTTGCTTATAGCAAATGTACCCCTGAGTTCCTCAGAGCTGTGCTGACAACCTGGAAGCACAAGTCCAGTTCTGTGCCATGGGGCATGTGTGGCCAAGCAGCAGCCCCTGTGCCAGCCCTGACTGCCTGCCAGCCATCCCCTGCTCCAGCCTCTGGAACACAATCCCTACTGCTCAACCAGCACAGGGCTGGGCTAGCTTACATCTAACAGACATTAAATAAGGAACTACTTTGATTTTCCTAGGCTCCTATGTGCTCCTCTCCATGATGCATTGCTGCAGAGAACTCTTGATTTCAGTATAAAACCTGATTTAAATATAAAATATTTGTATTATATAAATAATATATATCACATAAATATAAAATACTTATATGATATAATAAATACTTATATAATATAAAACCTGGGAGTGGGAGGTTTGTGTGGCTCCCACTGCTCTGTGGTTTTCTGTGCTCTGAAGGATCCTGCCCCTCTCTGTCCCAGTGACCTTGCTGTTGTGTCCTGGGGACCTTATCAAGGATTTCTGCCAAACTGCAGGAGCCCCAGCCACCTCCCAGCCCTGCTGACTGATAATCTTGGAAGTGGCAGCTAATTGCTGAGAGCAAGGCCGGAGGCAGGAGCAGGGCCCCTCTTCCAGCCCTGCTCTGCAGCATCCTGCCACTGCATCTGGGCTCAGAGAGAGGGAGCACCCCACCCTCCATTCCTTTTGTTCCTCTCTTTGTTAAGTAATTAATCTCATTCTGCTGAAATAATTTTTTTCTATTAAAAGGGAAAAAAAAAACTCTTCAGTCGAAACAACATTTGGGGGAGAGGAGAAGGGAGGGGGAGAGGAGTCCTCCTCACAGTTTGTTAATTGGTTCTTTCACCTGACAGTAGTTTGTGTCAATTAACTTGATACTCAGTGAAAGTGAAATTAATCCACCTGGGTCAAAAGCAGCTATTAATTTTTAATCAAAACAAAATGCTCACTCGACAGATTTGTAGCTCCACTTAGAATAAACAAGATACGCATGAGGTGCAGTGTGCCACGGGCTCCACTCCTCCCAGGGGCTCCTGGGGATAATTTCTTTCTCTCCTGCAAAGGGCAGAGGTGAGGCCACTTGGCTGCTAATGACAGTGGCTTTCCAGAGGCTGTTCCCTGCTGGAGGTGCAGTCTTTCCCAGGGAGTTTCCCCCTTCTTGTTCCCAAACCCTTCCCACAGTGGGTGAGGGCAGCAGGGCCTGAGGCTGTGGGTGTGGGACATTGTCCTCCCTTGTCCTGCTGGGCTCAGGCCATCCCTCCCTGTCCCTGCCTCTGGGACACACCCAGACACAGCCCTGTCCCTGCTCTGTGACACATGGGGCACCCCATGGCACCTGCAGCCCCCCAGGAGCCTCTGCTGGCAGGAGAAGGGGACTCATGGAGAGGAGTCTCCTCCATGATAGGGAGCTGGGAGCACAAAGCTGCCCCAGGATTCCTTCTGTCCTGTGCACTAAAACAATGAGGGCAAACGTCCCTTGGAAAGTGTTTTGCAGAAACCCACAGTGCTCCAGGTGGCTGGTCAGTGTGTTCAGATTTATCCTAAACATAGGCAGAAGCAAAAATCTGGAGCTTGCTTTTGTGTAGGAGATGCATTGGGATTCAATGCCATTAATAATGACCTGTGCCAGACCTAGGCCTTAGTTCACAGAACCCCAAAATGTCCTGAGTGGGAAGGGACCCCAGGGATCATCCAGTCCAGCTCCTGGCCCTGCACAGACACCCCAACAATCCCAGCCTGGGCATCCCTGGAGCTCCTGGAGCTCTGGCAGCCTCGGGGCTGTGCCCATTCCCTGGGCAGCCTGGGCAGTGCCCAGCACCCTCTCGGGGAAGAACCTTTCCTGAAATCCAGCCTGAGCCTGCCCTGGCCCAGCTCCAGCTGTTCCCTGAGTCCTGTCCCTGTCCCACAGACAGAGGTGGGAGCTGTCCCTCAGGAGGAGCTGCAGTCTCTGATGGGGTCTGAGTCTGTCTCCTCTGCTTCAGATGATGAGCTGATGGAAGTTGAGGTGAATTCTGCTTGTGGTATGTGCAGAAAAGCCAACTTCCAAATCTCTTAAGGTGGTTTAAAATTCCTCTTTTCTCCTTTCTGTCTCTTTTGGTCTCTTCTTGTTGAAAGCTTCCATCTCTCTGAGACTCAAAGGGAATAAAATAGGAATCCCTCCACTTTGCTCTGTGCTGAGCCTGCAGCAGCTCTTGTAGGGCTCTGAAGAACAGATTATTTGGGTCACACAAAAGGTGGTGCAGCCTGAGGGGCAGAGATCCAAGCAGAGCTGGGTTCCTGTCCCATGTGTGGCACAGGGAGCAGCAGAGAAGAAGAGTTTCTGGTTTGTACCTGTGGTGCAAAGGCCAAAGATACTTTTAAAAAAATATTTGGCATTGATTTTGTGGAAGGAATGTTCTATTAGGAGTCCTGTTGGGCCTGACTCAAAGTGCTGGAGATGCCCACATGCCCCAAGCCCTCCTGCAGGTGCAGCTTGCCAAGTGAATCCAAAAGGGCCACAGTGGGACAGCCCCAGCCCCTGCCAGGAGCCCTTGGAGAAGCTGATTGTGGTTCTGCAGCCAGCACAGCTCACTCCAGCTCTACTGGAGATGACAGATGGAAGATGAATAATGAACTGGGAATAAACTGTTCTTCAGAGGGTCCAGGAGGGAATTCCCATGGGAGCTCTGCAGCTGCTCTGCTGTGGTGGGAGCTGTGTGTGGGATTTTTCTCTGCCCTGAGCACCAGCTGTGGTGCTGGGCAGGGGAAGCAGCTCACTGGGGACTGGCCTTGCCCAGGGGGAGCTGGCAGTGGTTGGCATCTGTGCTGGCACTGCAGTGAAAAAGCATTGGGAGACTTTAAATGAGGAGGTGTCAGTCCTGCTGCACCCTGCAGTGCCTTGGTCCTGTGCTAAAGCAACTCACTCAGACACCCACACTCACAGCTCTTCTCACTTTCTCATTACTTTGTAGACAATAAAAGCAAAATATTATCTGTTGGTTGTCAAGGTATCAAGCCTTAGAGGGGATTTTTCCCCCTCTTTTTTTTTTTTTCTTTCCCCAAGTAGTATCATGTCTTGGGATTTTTAGACACTAATTGGATTTTTTTTTTTTTTTTTTTTTTTTTTACTGCTGTGAGTATTCTTTTGTGAGGTGAACCTGTCTGCACACCAGAGTGCTGGGGGCCATTTATACCTGTGCAACTTATTACCTGCTTCTGCACTGATTTAGCCAAATGGATCAGAACAGTCCCTCCATCTGCAGTAATTCATTAATCAACAGCAGCTCTCTCTCCTCGTGCAGGGGAGCCTGATCTCATGTGTGATGCTGCTCTTTCAGGTGTTCCTCTTTCCAATATTGTAATTAAAGGAAATCTGACCTCTGTGCTGGAGTTAATAGATATTTTTATTACACATGCTTGAAGACATAAAATGGTTGTGCATTCTTCCTTCTCTTCCAGCTCTGTCTGTCTGGTCCACTTAGCTGCCAGGATTGCCTGGAGAATGTGTAACCTGGATTATTGTTAGGATTCTAACAGAAAAGAATATATTCTCCAGTGACAGGGAAAGGCAAGTGAGTGACACAGGAGTGACAGCTTCTTCCCGTGTCACATATGCAGAGGATATTAATAGGCAGCAGCAAGGCAAGGATGTGGTTCAGAGCACACAGGGGCTGTGTCTGTCAGGCACCAGCAGCAGTGGAACCAATAATAACAACTTTATCCAGCCAGACAGATTAGCTGGAACCTGCCATGCCCTTGATGTTCTTGTGGAAGGTGCCTCAAAACCTGTAGTGAGCATAAACCACCTGGCACTGATCATCTCCTCACTCCACAGAGGAGATCTTCAGCAGCAAAGGGACCATAAAGCTGGGATATCCCAGGTGTGCTTCATCAGAGGGGTCCTGCCAAGTGATGGCTTCCTGGAGCATCCCTGGGTGCTCTTCCAGGTGCTTTCCAGGCTGATTCTGCCTCACCAGCATTGTGAGACAGCCTCAGCTGCTCTGTTTGTGTGGCACAGAGGGTAGCAGCCCTCAGAAACTGCTCTGCACCTCCCCCTGTGTTGCTGGCCTTTAGCCATTCCTTCTCATTCCTTCTTCTCATCTTTTTTTCCTTTTTTTGTCTTTTTAATCATTCCTGTAAAAAAGAGTGAGGTTGGTAGAAAGTGTGATGATCTGACAAGTGGAAGCTTACATTTCTGATTAGTTATTTGTATCTCTTGTAAATAGGTAATCTTTTTTTTTTCCCCTTTCAAGTTAATGTAATTTAGTTGCAGAGAGATTAGGGAGGTTATCTGAACTTGGGGAGGAAGTTTGGTGTTCTGAGGCTTAAACCTTCATCATCAGAAATGTTGCTTCCTCCTTTGCTCCAGCTTATAACAACCACATCAGGTGCTCAAACCAGTAACATGCATCCACACAAGAAGCCTGTCCCCAAGTCTAATAATATCTGTAATGACTTGGATGCAGGCTCTAGCTGGGGATTAATGACTAACTGGCTTTAATGGGCCTCAGATCATCAACTGCCTCTCTGTTGGTCATTAATCCCCAGGAAACAGCCCGTGCTGAAACTACCATTGCTTAATTAGAACATGGTTGGCCAGTTGCTGCACAGCCCTGGCTGTGGCTTTGGGGGAATAAAGGGAATAAAATGGTTTTATGAACCTGTTGAGTGTCAGATGGACCTTCTGCCATTCTCCATGTGCCTAGAGACAGCATCCCCAGGGACAGGCTGGAGAGCAGACTGCCTGAACCTGCCTTTTCATCATTGGACTCTGTTTCTGGCTCAGGACATTTTCATTTCAAGGCAGAAAATCCCACATTCCTTTAGAACTGCTGGTAAGGTCTAAATGGCAGTGAACTGTGGTTTTTCAGAGATGGTGAGAGTGTGTTTTTAATGGAAAGTACCAGGTTTAAGTCCCCTTATTTACTGTGGTGCAATAGCATGGGTTCTCCCCTCCTTCCACATTTTTTGTTTATTCATTGCATTTCTCTTGCTAGTCTAGAGCCATAAGGGAAATACAGTTCACCTGTAACTTTCTGAGAAGAATAAAAGATATTTAATCCTTTCCTAGTTTGGATAAAGATCCGTGTGATCCTCCCTTGCCTTAAGATATGGAAAACTCCTTTACTTTTCAGAAGTCATTGACCACTGTTTGTTCAAGCCCCAGTTTGAAGACACTTTTGCAGTGGCAATATTAATGAATCATCATGTCCCCAAACAGCATAACCCTACTTGTACATGCTCTGAATGGGATCCAAAGCCCAGTGAAATATTTCTTTTCAGTGGATTTGGATCAGGCTCTGGAAGCACCTGGATATGATGAATGAAGCTCCACTCTGCTGGGTATAAGGCTTGTGCTGTCCAGGGGATTTGTTGTAATTAAGTTTATTCTCAGGCTGATCCCTTGTTCTGATGGCCTGTGCTCCTCTGCTTCCCATTATCCATGAATAGTGTTTGATGCCAGAGCAGAGGGGGAAAGATGCTTTTTCCTCACCCTCATGTGAGATTCTGAACATTTAGACATCTTTAGAATATACTACACACATTCCACTTTTACAAGGCCCCAAAAGCACTACCAAAAGTTTGATGAATTCCAGGATGTAAGCAGGGTCCTTGTCAGCCTGTTTTGGATAAGCCCTGGTGGCCTGGCCCCAGAGCTGCACACTCCCTCCCTCCCTGGGCTGTTTAGGAGCAGTAGTCACTGAGAATGGAGCACCATCAGTCTCCACACAGTCTCTCCACGGGTCTGGCTGCCCACTCCAGCCTAGTTAAATTTTTAGGAGCAGTAAATGGGGAGATCATGAGTATGAGGGGATATTTTGACCAGTATTTCCAGACTCAATGGATCCTGCATCACCCGTTAGTCTCCAAATGCTTTCCATAACAGCACAGCTCCACAGCTGCTAGGACAGCTAAAAGTGGAACCTGCAGCACAAATCCATGGCAGGAGGTGATGGAAAGTGATCACAGCACAGTCTGATGCTGCCTCCCATGCTGTCATCCACAAATCCTGGGGCACTGCCACGAATGGGAACTGCATTGGAGAGCCACTTAAGATGCTCTTGTGAAGCACACAGATATTTGGAGCTTTATTTAAAGATTTGTGGGCTCCATGGAAAAAAGAAATGTGTAAAGGTGGAGTGGAAGGTTGACCATTTGCTCTGTAAAACACCACACAGGACAAGGTCATCAGAGGTCACTTGATTCATTTCATGCATCCCACCTTGTCATTGGAGGAACCACACAAGATTTTTTTTTGGTTTTGACTGGGGTGATGGTGTGCAACACCCCACGGCAGTGAAATGAGTAGGTGTATTTATAAATCTCTAAGTTACTTCTCAGGAAATATTAAGCATATTATCAAGATCCTTAAAACCAAGTTTCATCTGTAGAAAATTGCCTCACGCTGTGACTTTTTCACTGAGAATTTGAGTCCATTACCTACCTATTAAGCAGTTAGGAGATCTGATTTTAATGTCTGTAATAGAGCTTTTAATTTTAATGGATAGGAGCAGTAGCAGATGCTGCAGTGAAGAATTTCACACGTTCCCTGCTCTTGTGGAGCTGCCCCAGCTGCAGGATTCAAACCAAAGTATGGAGCTTTTGTCTTCCAAGGGCAGGAGTGGGGTATGGTCGAAGCTCTCTCAGTGCTGAGAGGCCAAAGGGAATCTAAGCACCACTTAAATGCAGTTTCCACCAGAGTTCCCAGCTGAATCTGTGTTTAAACAGAGTACAGGGGTTATGCTGCTCCTGTGGCACTCAGGAGAAACCCACCCAAATGGAAACAGGCCATAAATGGCTTGTGGGTGTCCTTACCCTTTCTGCCTCCTGGCCTGTGGAACAGTTCTTACCTCATTCACCTTGCTTTCATGTCTTAGCATCCATGTCTTCATTAGAGGTAAGAGGAAGAAAATCCAGAATATTTTGCTTTGAGATAATCAGGTCTTTGGGGCATTTTGTGTTCCCACTTTGAACTGTGGGTGTTATACAGAAAATCTCAGTCCTCTTCTCCCAGACACTTTCTCACTAAATATTAAAGTTATGGGAGACTCTGTTTGGCAGTGTTTTCCTTCAGCAATTTGATCATTTCTGTGAGGTATCTGGAGAGTCTGGTTGGTCCCAGGTATCTGGGGTGGGCTGCAGGTGTGAGACACAAACCCACCCAACCAAGGTTATGACTCACAGGCTCTCTCTGTAGCTCACATTCAGGGACAGAGATCTGTAATATTGAGCCCCAGACCTTTACAATCAGAGCTGTATTTAACCAGCTGGAGCACCAAGTCCTAGCAAGCAATAGAAAGCATTTTAATCCATTTATATTGATGCAGCCAGAAGAATAAAGTGTCTGCAAGTACCCTGAGATTAGCTGATATTCTACAGGCAGACTCTTTCACCAATTTTTCTATGTTTCAGTCCCACAGAAGTGGATCCTAGCTGGGAGACACAATTCTGCTACCCAGAATAACATCCCAGATCCTAGTGAAGGGTGTTCTGGGTTTTGCAAGCTCTTTGAAATGAGTTCTGTAGGAGCTTCAGACTGGCTGTAGCAGAACAGGTCTGGGCACTCAAACACTGCCAATACTAATCACTGTCAAAATGGTCTTTTCTTTTTTCCTTTTTTTAAAAAAGCTGTGTACGATCAACAGCTCTTTGCATTGAGCTTTCTGAATAGAGACAATATACACAGACTTTTAACATGCTTCAACTTCAGCACTGCTGGCATGTTATAATGTGGTATTTCAGTCATAATGTCTTTTTTTTTTCTTTATCAGTGCCTCAAGAAAGGTACCAACCTATTATAAGAATGATAAAAAAAGCTGAAATTAAAAAAAAAATCTAAAGCTATTCTTCTGATTAAATACAAGGACAATATGCATTAACTACTGAAAAGAAAGAATGTTTCCTTTTTGAATTCTAGATGTTTGGGGCATGGAGATCTTTTTGTTCAGGTTGAGAGGCAGCGGATATATTGAGAGTACTTATCCAGAGCTGGGGTCCACAGGTCATATCACTGTATAAAGAATAAATAGGAGAAGGAATATGGCATTTAGGACCTAAGTAGCTGTTGTGCTCTGACAGATCTTTCATCCCTCTCAGAGTGACATTTGGGTTAGATGCACATTTGAAATTTCTTGTAATAATCAGGAGTCACAGACTTTTGGTTTTGTCCTTAAAACAAATAGATATTCAAGTCTTAGTAGGAAAAAGTGATTTTTATTTGCTTGGGATTTTCCTTTTACATAACTGTATATCATTCCTAGATGTCCTATGGCTTTGGCATAGTGCAGTAAAGGGAGGAATTTACACCAACCAAGGCCCCTCATCTCCATTCCCTCATCTTTCCTCCCCCAGAAAACCCCAACCTCTTTATCCAGCCACTCCCAGTGCCTAAAAAGAAACAATTGTGGCTTAAGGAATGAGATGCTACCAGCAAACAGTGCAATAACTCTTCCCTAATTCAGTCCACTTCTCCAGCCACTGTCAATTACTCATATGAAAACCAATTTTAAGTGTATTCTTCAAGGTTAAATTCCCCTGAAGCCCGTGGACTGCTGCCAGGGGCTGTGAACCCTTCATGCAGGTCACCCAGTATCTGAATCTTCTGTTGCAAATCACTGCTCTCCCCATTACTCCTCTGGCATGTACCTGATTTGGTTGACATTTCCATAATTAATTTATAACAGCAATAACCCTGAGATAAGCCTATTTATAGATTTGTGCAAGCTGTATAAGACTATAGATAAAATCTTGCTTCATTAACATATTTAAAGTACTTGGGAGACTCTTGCCTGATAGTGTAGTTGGTGTGATTATCAAATTATACGATGGAAAGCTCAAGTGTTTAATGTGCATTCAGTGCCCATAAGCTGCTTTCCACTTGAGATCACAAGGGTAATTCAGGGGACACAAACGCCCTCCTGGGCTGTTGACCCAAGGAGTTCTGTGTACTGCCAGGCACTGTGGAGTTGGGCAAGGCAATTTCTCTTTTTCAGATATTTCCTTTCAGGAAATTTATGAATTCTTTGCATCCAATTCTCTGCAGTTATTTTTCTCCTTCTGTCATTGACATGAGTGCAAAGTCAAGGGCAAAATAATGCCAAATCAGAAATATACTCATTCAGTTCTCCCAGGTGTAAAAGTTACTTTATGGTTTGCATGCAAGAAAGAATTTGATTGTATGCATTTTTTTCTCTAAATCATCACCAATTTTTTTTTTTCCCCCACACAAAATGGGATTGTCTTTCCAAAAGTCAGAGATGTTGTGCATGTGAAAGAATGGTTGGTCTCTGTCTATGCTGTGCAGGGGGAGCTTCCCAGGGAAGCCAGGCCAGCTGAGTGAGACAGAGGAGATCCAGGCTGTGGCAGCAGCGTGGAAATGATGCTCAGTTTGTGAGTTAGGATAGAGCATAGAGAGGGCAAAACAAGTGAGGTGAGCAGGGGCTTTTTAAAAATATGACAGAGCTTGTGTCATGGCTCAACACTGACACACTCCCTGATGAGTTCCTCCTGACAGAGGCATTGTTGGGATATTTTGCCGCAAGCCAAAGTGCTGCAGGAAGATCTGGGTTCCCCAGAGGCTGTGCTGCAAAAGGAGATCAGAGCTCTGTGTGTCCTGCTGGGCCAGGAGCCAATGACCAGCCACACTCCCAGTGCTGCCAGATGAGCTCTGGGTGATTGATGGAGACTCCTCCTCTGTCCAGCTGCACAGGTAATTGCCAACCTGCAGCTGGCTGTGCTGCAGAGTTGTGCTTGTTACAGACCTTAAGATATTTAATTTGTAAACACTTAATAAAGCATAGCCTACAGTAGCTTGGCTGCTCTTATCTGTCAACCAAATCAAAATCAATATGTCCCTGGGGTATAAGCTATGATTGTCTGGGCTGCGGAGTCTAATAGGATTAAGTGTTTGGGACCTTCTCTAACATTACAGTCCACAATCCTAGTTAGAGAAAGTTAAAGACCAGCTTGCCACTGTAGCAGGCATGATTGCTTAGGGGTCTGAAAAATCATTAAAGCTTGTCCTCTTAAACGTTGATTGTTCCCTAGTGATTTATTGACAAAACACAAAAAGTGCTCTATACTGCACTCTAATTATATGTATGAGGCTAGGAAATCTCATGGGAAATTAAATAAAATTTACAGCTTGATGGTTTTATGCTCTTGGGAGACATACCTTCTTAATAAGATCTTATAGCTGGGAATATTTATGAGGTTAAAATCTGTGGGCTTGAGCAAAGACCTAACCTTTGCAAAGGGAGGGGCCTTTGTGTTTTTCTTTCAGTAAATAATTTCAATGAAAGGCGAGGTAGGCAAAAATTACAATAAAGGGATATAGTGGGAATTACCTGGGCATTGTATTTCAATACCTGTCAATAGGGGAAACTTCAGAGGTGAGGAAGGAGCCAGGGCAGCTGCCTGCCCTTTGTGACATCCTGCAGCTGGTGTTTGCACTCTGTTACCTGTGACATTGCTGTCGTGGCCAGGTGAGCCCACGCAGATGTTGTGAAGGCAAGGGACAGTCTAAGGCTTTCTAGCTGAGAAAGGTGTGAAAGTGATTGTTACAGACATGTACTTGTGTACTACTATGTATGGTTGTGAGCAAAATAATTCCTAATCATAGAAACAGAGGATAGCCAGAGTTGGAAGGAGGTCACTGCAGTCCAGCTCCCTGCCCTGCACAGATCTGCAGCCTGGGCCATTCTTACTAAAACTGGGGAGCCCACAGTCCTTGGAGATGTGTAATAATATCATCTTTATATTTGGGAATGGTCAGATAGTTCCAGTTTGTTATCAGATCACATTTTAAATTGGCAGTTTGAGTCCTAAAGGGGCTGCTGAGAGCAGGACATGGGTACAGTGTAATAGTGTCACCAAATTCCCTGAGACTAAATCTGTACAGTCGGCTGTATAAATAAAAGAAACATGTCCTTTTCTCACGAGCTAGAGCAATTATGGGAGAACACAAATAGAATCAAAGGTGGTAACAAAATTGGCCAGAAATCCCTAGTGAAGTTTTGAATGTTTTATTAAGTGGGACCCTTTGGAAGTTGGCCTAGGAGTAAAAACAAGAACACTTTCCTAGCGACTCTTGAAATGTAAAGGATAATTAATATACAGGACAATTCTCTCTAGGCCCTGAAGCAGTTTTTGATTAAGGCACTTAACTGGGACTTTGGAGAATTAGGTGCACCACTTGATTTTGATGTAGAGCAGCTTTGTGATACTGGGCAAAGAATCACATCTCTCCAGGCCACAGTTTCCATGTGCAGATAGGATTGAGATCCTTCCTTTATCTCCCTTCCCTGTTGATCCTGTATTCTCTTTGAGGCAAGGACGATGTGCCAGGCTCCAGCACGTGGCCCCCAGCAGGGACTCTCTCTGTTGTTGTTGTCACAGCCACAACAAGGGGCTTGTCCTTTATCTCTGTAACTTCTGAACGTGTGCAGTGATAACTCTCACCAACTTCTCCCTGCTGTCATCCTCCTCTTGGCCCGCAATGAAAACAGAAACAGCTTAATTAGAGCATGCTTGACAGGAATTCATGAAGAAAAGATGTAAACTCTCCTGGTTGCACAACTTGATTGTGATTATGTTGCTAATTAAAAAAAAAAACAAAACAAAAAAAAAAAAACAACACTTTCTTGGTGCCTTTTTAAAAAGGCAGGGGAAGGGGGGAGGGCAGAGGAAGGGTGTCAACTCCCCCTCTGTCTGAGAGATGATCTGTACTAATAATCCATGCCCTGGACTCCAACTCTCACCTCACTTACCTGGAGCAAATCAAATGTAGCTCCATTAAAATGTATGAAAGTACTTGGATGCAAAATGCCTTGATGTTAAATGTAAGGAGAATAAACCTCTGTCTATTAGCTACTCCTTCCCCCAAATCCTTCTAAATTCAGCGGCCATGTGAATCAGATTTGTGTTCCTCCAAGGCTGCCTTTTCATGTGATAGCTCCAATCATTTATGGAGCAGACTTGCCTAATTTCGTATCCCCCCGCCCCACACTCCTGCTCCCCCATGCACACACCTTATCCTCACCCTCCTGCACACAATGAAATGTCTGATCAGTTCAGAGAGAGCTTAGAAAGCCTCTGCCTGGGATGAAGGAGAAATTTATTAGTGAAAGACAAGACTCCCTGATAATCAGGGAGTATTGAAATCCCTGATTTAATTTGAATATGGTACGGAGCATGTCTCTTCCTGCCTTCATTACTGCAAAGTCTGTGCCTGATAATGTGTCTTTTTACTTAAGGATATTATGCTGGGGAAAAAATGCTTGATGGGCCACTCTAGCTGAGGTGAAAAGGTTTTGGTATGTTTTAATAAAGATGGATATCACTAAGGATGTTTGAAATATGTGGAAGTAAGATTTGTTACAAGTTACAAATCAAAGCCTAAAAATGTCACTTATCTCCTAATGATACTTCTACACAGATTATTAATTTCATTTTAGGAGACCAATGAATGTTACATTTTTATGACATTGATTAAATGTCTCACTGCCGTCCTCCCATCCATCCTTTTCATTTTCAAAAATCCATATCCGACTTTAACAAAACCCAGCTCATAAATTTGTGTTTTACTGCTCACCAAAGCAGAGTTGGATGGCAATCCGCCTGCTAACTTTGGATTTGCACTCCCCTTATCTCTCAGAATCACTGGTCTGCCTTGCTTTCTTTTCCCTATCCAAACAGTATTTCACACGTGAAATGTGTTTTTCAGTATTCACTCACTATCTTACATCTAAAAATGTCTTTTGGCATGGACAGCACAGCTGGTGCCACCAGGACTTCAGAGAGGGGCACAGGAGCTGCTGCTCAGTGACTTGAGGGAAGAGTCTTGAAATGTTTTGGTGGCTCCAGCCTCCCCCATGGGAGCTGCACCTCCAGCCCTCCGGTCACCGGCAGGGATTGATCCTGCAGGAGACACAAGGTGTGCAAAATTCCCTCCCTGCACACATCTGCCCCTGCCCTGGACATGCTTGGCTGACATTTAGGCAAATTCCACATAGTGCCAGACCACACTGATGACATTCTCCTCTCTTACTCTTGTAACGGTGTTGAAGTTGTGTGAGGGAGAGGGACAGAAACTTCCCGTGCCTTCCCTGCTCCTGTTCCTCACCTCCTCTCCCACCCACATTAAACTCTACCTCTGGCCTTACCACTTGCATATTTATAGGGTCCTGATCTCTGATGGGTAAGAAAAAATCACAAGGGAAGCAAATGAAGGCCAGCTCCAGTGAGAAGGGAAAGCCTTGGCCTAAGCTGTCCCTAACTTCAACCCCGCAGTAGGATTCGCTATCTTGAGCACTATTGGGCTGCTGGGAACAAACTCAAATTAGCAACAGTTCACATCCAGCAGACAAAATCTAAAGAGAGCAGCAATGTTCAAAGAGTGTCTAATTGATATTGATTTTACCCTGCTTGTCCTAAACATTGCTTCTCTCTTTGAGCTGAGCCTCCTGCCAGGCCCCACATCCCTCAGTGCAGGGGGCGAGCGAGGCCTCGGTGCTGAGCTTCCCTCCCTGCTTTTCTTAGAGTGCTGCTTCACCAGGGATGGTCAGAGCTTTTGGTGTCTGCTGCTATCCAGCCTTGTGACAGGGACAGCCACAGTGCTGGCCCCAGCAGGAGCAGCTGGCCCCAGGCTCCCAGCCAGGTCCCCTCCCCAGATCCGTCCCTCAGCGATGGCGCTCTGGGAGCAGCTCAGGTGAGCTGGGGCTGTCGCTGCTCAGCAGGTCCCATGGGAATGGCCAAGGAAGGGCCAAGCCGAGCTCCTCGGGCTGTCCTGGCACTCCCCCAGCTCAGGAGAGGCTCTGCCTGCAGGGATGATGGCAGCACGCACCAGCTCTGGTCCCTTCTCCCTCCTCCCTCTTCCCTCACGTCGCACACTCAGACACATGGGATGTTTCATAAAGAAAAAATATGGCATGTTTACAGAGAGAAATTTCAAGAAGTGTTAATTTAATATGCTAAAGTGTTCCCTTCAGCATTTTACCTTTGTTGTTGTTTTCACAAAACAGCCAAGACTAAATAATGAGCCCAGAGCTGTGCCCTTTGGTAGTGTGATACCTCATTACCCACGAGCGGCCTCCATCTGCCCTCATGGCTGCACAGGGAGCCATTACGATTATGATGGAAATCTCAGAAGCCATTACCAAGATGCAACAGAGGGCCTACTGCAGACAGCCTAATGGACTAATTTGTAATTGGGAGAGGGAAATGACTTAGCGAGCTCAGGCTTGGTTTTGATGAGTGTGGAAGTGCGCATGCTAAATGTGATAAATGAACAGGAATGCTTGTTTGCGCAGTGGGTTTTACAAGGCCTTCAATCTCTCCTGGGGATCGGAGGCGTGCTGACAAGTCTTGAGAAGCGAGGAGGAAAGGGCTCAGGGGAGGCGAGGGAGATGCAAAGAGAGTAGCTAAGGATAAATCGGTGAGGAAAACTAATGGCAATAAAAACCCAAGGAAATGGCTGCGTCTGCCAGGAAAGCAGTAATTAGGATGCTTTTTGCGTGCATATCTTTAGCTATTAAAATCAAAACTGAGTGTGCACTGTGGCATTTGCTAAGTTAAAAAAGAATAAAAGAGAATACCACGTAGAATGAAAGGCATGCAGTGTTTTAAACCTGAAACTTCAGTCCAAAAACGCAGCCATGTGTATGATCAATCCCATTTGTTGAGCACGAAGTGCTGGTGTGACAGAAGAAGGGATTCTTTCACTGAGGATCCTTCTCAAAACTCTGCTCCATCCCTGGAAGTGTTCAAGGCCAGGTTGGATGGGCTTGGAGCAACCTGGTTTAGTGGAAGGGGATTGGAACTCAATGGTTTTAAGGGCCCTTCCAACATGAACCATTTGATGGTTCTGTGATTCTAACAGAGGCCAAATAGCTGCAGTGGGACGGTCCAGAGGCTTTGCCCTGGCAACACAAAAGTTAGAGAGAGTACTTGTTCCCAGACAGACCAGAGGAGAGGATTGGAACCTGGTTCTGGGTGCTGCCCTAGCTCTGTGGAGGCTGAGGTAGCTTTGGTTTGAGGTCTGCAATCTGCAGGAAACGTCAAGGAAAGGCATATGCCAGGGTCTCTGCTGAGTTTTGTGTGGAAGAACCTTTTGGGGTGTTTTTTTCTCAGTCTGTTCCACTGCTGTGACGCAAGAGCGCGTGCATTGCCCTGAGTTTCTGTCGGATCTCTGATTGTAAGGATTGCCTGGAATAACACATGCACAAAGATTCACACTGCATGGGGCCCAGATGTTTGCTTTCCTCCTGTGGTTTTATACCAGGACAGGATTCACAGCAGTCACTTTGAAGATTATGCTTAGGTGTGCTGTGTAAGGTTCTTGTGCAGCTTTTGCTGTGATTAGAGTTAATTTCTCTCTGGTTTAACATCCTTTGTCTATTTGAGGCACAGAACAGGGGAGAGTGGTGAGAGCACCTCAGGATGTGCACAGGTAACCAAAGCCATTGCAAAGTAAACAGAGATGGCCAAAGAACCACCTATGTGCTGGAAATGCCCCGTGTCCAGGCCAGATATAGGGTTTTGTTTGTTTGCCAGCTGCTGAGGGAGATCCCAGAATGGCTCAGACCCACTGGACACTGCATCACATCCAGTGAATACTTTTGCATTTTTAGTCAAATGACACCATGGATTATTTCCTTCCTCTTCTCCTTTTTCTCCCTGAGAGCATGTTACACTCCATTATTGCTAGACAAGGAATCATTTATGACATAAAGGTGCTGAGCTTTAAGACACTAAAGGTACAAGTCGTTATCTGTTATGAGCTATAGACTTTTCCAGTTTACATCCATTTATCTTATGAAAGGGCAGATCATGGGCTGCTGATGCCAGCACAGAGGTTGTAAATAAACCCAACTGCCACTCAGCAGGCCAAAGTTAGGAATTTATTTATTCACAGAATCACAGAATCACAAGGTTGGAAGAGACCTTCAAGATCATTGAGTCCAACCCGTTCCCTGATACCTCAACTAAAACCTGGCACCCAATGCCACATCCAGTCTTTTTTTAAACACATCCAGGGATGGTGACTCCACCACCTCCCCAGTCAGGCCGTTCCAGTACTTGATCACTCTTTGCGTGAAAAACTTTTTCCTAATATCTATATTCTAATATTTATTTGATTGTTATTCTTGTTTACTTTTTATTCTTGTTTGTAGATGAAAGAGAATGTAATAGGGGGAAAAAAAACAGAACTTAGATTTTTATAGCCTATTCTGCCATGGAGTGGAGTCTGGGTTTCTGGATGTTTGTGCCTGTGGCTGATTGCTCCTGATGTGACGGGTGTGTTTTGGCAAGGGAGCAGCGTGTGACTCCAGAGTGCTGTTGGTGACTTTTTGACCCTAAGCAAATAATTTAATCTCTGAATATGTCCTGACAGAGTTTACAGTTCCATCTGTAAATAGGGGATGTTAACATTGTCCTGCTTGGAAGTCTGTCAAGAGGCTTTAATTCATCAATATTTGTGAAACACTTTGAGCTGCTGTATAAATACAAGTCATTAATCTGTCTTATCTGAAAATCTATTGAGGTTCAATCTTAATACAGACATATTCTAGATAACTTTTTCCTGTTGCTAACAATCGAAAAATCATTCCAAAACAAGTTTATGAAGGGGTCTACTGAAGTTGAGTGCATGTTAAAAAGAAAATTTAAATCTCCTTAATGTTTTGACTGCGCTCATAAATGAGGAATGTTGTTCTGCAGTAATTCATACCAGACCTGGGGACACACAATCCTGTGCCTTTGGATTAACCAGTGTGCACAATGTGGAATGCACACCAGCTTCAGGGGGGTTGCTGGCCTTATGAAAGATGCAGGAGGAAAAGAATGTCAATTGAAGACCAGAGAAAAAGAAACTACTTTTTTTTCCTCCAGATTCACTCTGCTTTCTGTATATTTGAATAAGACCACAGAGATGGAGCCCTTAGGTAACAATAATGGAAACTTGCTCCCTCCTTCCTCCATGTGGTTTCCTCCTATTGCCACTTGCTCCTTGTTGTCCCCACATCCCTCCCTGGCTTTTCTTCTCATCAAAGTCAGCCCAGAGGTTGCAGGGATTTGCTACAGCCTTGGGCATGGGGTGGAGAATTCATAAAACCCTTATGTAGCATTCAGGACCTTATGAACAAAGTCTTCGGTGCCTAAAGCTTCTGCTTTAATACTCTGGCTCTGTTTAGCCTAAGACAATAAACCTCTGAAGAGTAGTAAACAGTAATGTTAAAAATAAAAATAGGAACTAGTTGATTAATCAAAATATGTACATGGAAGTTGACAGATATAGCCAGCAGTATTTGACCTCATAATTAAATTACTTGTGAATATGTATGGATATGTTAATGCCTTTACTGTCTGATTTCAAAGCATTCGGTGTTCAAGAAAGTGACATTTTTGTGAGTAACTGTTTTCATTGAGTGGATGTGTTCAACTAGACCTGCCAGACTGGGCTGCCTTAGGAGAGCTCCGAGGAGATCGTGCACACGGGAGAAGCCTCCAGACACTCATGTCACTCACTCACTCACTCACTCACTCACTCACTCACTCACTCTCTCACATTTCCCCTCTCCACCACTTCATCTTTCCAGTTTTTCTGCTTTTCTTCTTCCCTGTCCTCCAGAACAGGCTTGCAGTTCCCAGTGAAATAGAACTGCTGTTTTACTGATGCATGACCAGCTCTCTCTCCTAAAAACTGGAAGTGGAGAACACCACAGTAGGGATCTTCCTTGTGTGCGAATCTGCACAATCCTGATGAGCTCAATGATGCTATATTGACTTATACCAAATAAGAAATTAGTTGCCAGCTTGTTGCCAGCTACACATAAACATGAAAACATCCATTTTTTATTAGAGTCTTCACATATGTGCTTATTAGAATTTCCCCTTTCCTCTTAGTTCTGCATTTTACCAGGAGTCACTGAAGACCCTTGGTGTTTGTAATGTGGAGATTTATCTTGGCCCGTTGCCATGGTGACACCTAAAAACGAGTCATTTCGCGGTGCTGACCTGTCCTGTGTTATTTCATACGTGTGAAACATCAACATTTTTACTGCTTTGGTGTTTCCTCTGAACACACAGGTACGTCAATGGTCAGAGTCTTTAATAAATAGCAGTGTGTGGGTGCTGTTTGTGTTGGGAGGGTGCCGAGGTGGAAACAAAAGCATCACAGTTACACAAGGCACCTGGGAGCAAGGAAGGGAGAAGGAAAAGAACAGTGCAGTATAAAGCAGCCTCTTCTCTCATAAATACCTGGCTGAGAAACAGCTGGGTGGAATATAAAAGTATTACAGTGTGGATTGGATGTGTGTGAGTGACGGAGGGTCCAGCAGAAAGCTGGCTCTGAGACCTAAATGCTAAACTACCTGAAGTGGAGAGGTTAGAGTTTATTCCCAGCTCTGCTTACTGGGTCACAGAGAGCAGCTGGAGCAGAAAATTGTATGCAGGAAGGAGGGTGAGGGTGAGGGGTAGCACTGGCTCCAGGGGCTGGAGGGAAATCAGGGCTGGGGCCCCTGTGCCAAAGTGGATTTCCTGGGAAGGGAGAGCCTGGCCAGAGGGAAGGACTGGGAGCAGCCTTCAGGTGCCTTTGAAGAGAGCCAGTAAATGTCTGCATGGACTCAGTGAACTGCCTGGCAGGGTAACACATGTAGGAGGGCTCTTCTGCAGATATTTCATCTGCACTAAGGAATATACATTTTTAATGACTGCAAATGGGATGGATCTCAGTGTTACATTGCTTTTGTAAAACAGCAGCTCATTCCCTGGTGTTGGGATATTTCTGCCACACAGAAATAACTAAAGGAAAACTTGGGGTTTACCACACTTTCCTGATTTAGCATATTCTGTGACTGTTCTCCACATTGGGATCTGTTCTCATTGCAGTTAATAGCTTCACATTCAGACTACCAAACTCAACGTTTTGCAGTATATACAGAATGTAGGTGATGTGCATATATTTTCTCTTTTTACTCATTTAGACATTTTGGTACATCCAGGAATGGGACTAGCAGACAGCTCCTTTTAAAGAGAAGGGGAAATGTGAGGTGTGTTGGAGGGGAGGGCCTAATTTTAAGTGCTAGTCAACTGCAACAACTGATAATCTGGAGCCTGTTCAAGCCCATTTAGAGAACCGTTGAATTTTTAAGTGCCTTTTGATTCTCTCTTTCATTTATTTTAACTGATCTGCAGGGATTAGTAGCTTGGTAGGGGAACACCATAATGCTTGCCAAAATGTGTGAATAATTAGAACGCCAACGATGTGTGCCAGATAGGAGGGGAGTATTCACACTTCTGATTAGATTCACTGAAACACTGCTGTAAATCATGGCTGCCAAGGTAACTTCGAGCTCTGTGAAGTTCCTGCTGCCACAGGAGCCAGCTGTGGTGGGGCAGAGCACATAGCTCTCTCCAGCAGTAGGTGGGCATGTTTTGAGGAGTGATTTGTTCTGCTGAGAGGCAGAGAGGGCAGAGGTTTGGAGGTGTGGTGTCACACAGGCTGAGCAGACAAGTTTCAATGCTAACACCTATGTGCTTGCTACTGAAAATCAGGTGAACAGAGGACAGGTTACTGCTCCAAATCTGAGGGTTCACCAGCATTATCAGAGTCTTTGCCTTTCCCAGAACAGACTTCTGACAAATGTCAGTAGAAGGTACAATGGCCTAGGGGAAGAAAAGTGAGATAGGGTTTATCTGGCTTCCCTTTTCTTAATCCATAATCCTCAGGGAGCTGCAAGGAAGAACAACCTCTCCCTGATGCTCTGCAGCACTCCTGCACAGAGTGCCATGCCAGTCCTGCCTCTGCTGGCCTGTGTTCACCCAAAGGCTGGAGCAGTGGGTGGCTGGGCACGTGTTTTACATAGTATTGATGCCAAAAGTGGATTAATCTCCCAGATATCATCTTTTAAAAAATCAAACCTTCATAATTGTGTGCTTTTCCTTTCCCTTTTTCACACATTTGGTCCCCAAAGCAACGTCCATCAAAGTGAAGAGAGGAAAATGGGAGTCTGTGTCCCCAGCTGAGGGGCTGAGTGAGAGCTGGAGCTCACTGGAGCATTAAATCACACCCACACACCGTGCAGCTCCCCTGTGATGTTAACAAGTGCTGTGCTTGCCAAGGAGAGAAGCACACCTCAGAGTCAAGAGAGAGAAACTCCATGTGAGTGAAGAATGCCCAGGACAGTAACTCACACAGTCCTGGAGCTCCAGCTGTCACTCAGCCCCTCAGCTCTGCCTGTCCATGACATGCCCAGGGCACATCAAGGACAGGCAGAGCCTGCTGACCCTGCAGGGCCAGTGGGATCTGAGCCAGCAGTGCCCTGGGCCAGCAGGGACATCCCTGTCCTGGGGCTCCAGGCCCAGCAGTGCTGGCCAGGCCATGAGGGGATTGTCCTGCTCTGCTCTGGGCTGGGGCAGCCTCAGCTCCAGAGCTGGGGCAGGTTGGGCACCACAGTGTAAAAAGGACATTAAACCATCAGGGAGCATCCACAGGAGGCCTCGAGGATGGGGAAGGGTCTGGAAGGGAAGCTGTGTGAGGAGCAGCTGAGGGCACTGGAATGTTCAGCTGGAGGAGACTGAGGGCAGACTCATCATGGCTCCATCGTCCTCACAAAGGGCAGAGGGGGGCAGCTCTGATCTCTGCTCTGTGGGACAGGGACAGGACCCAGGGAACAGCTGGAGCTGGGCCAGGGCAGGATCAAGTTGGATTTCAGGAAAGGTTCTTCCCCCAGAGGGTGCTGGGCACTGCCCAGGCTGCCCAGGGAATGGGCACAGCCCCGAGGCTGCCAGAGCTCCAGGAGCTCCAGGGATGCCCAGGCTGGGATTGTTGGGGTGTCTGGGCAGGGCCAGGGGTGGGACTGGGTGATCCCTGGGGTCCCTTCCAGCTCAGAAGCAGCACTGTGTCCCTGGCACCCCGCTCCAGGCTGGAATAACCCTGCACACCCCTCCCAGATGTCCCTCCTTCCCCTCCCTTTGGAGCTTCCTGTGTCAGGAGTGAAGCTCAGCAGCAGGAGAAGCCACATCCCATTTCCCAGTTCCTGATTTCTCCACCCTTCTTCCTCCATCAGGTCTGTAGGTGTAGGCAAGCCCAGTTGAAGGCAGTCTGGATGAGCTGGGTGCAGGCTGAAAAGGGTGCAGTAGATGGGGAAAGAGGTTTTTTAGGGGACAACCCTAAAAAATGTGTGTGTTTTTTTCCTATTTTCCATCAAACACTGTGAAACTGTTCTTACAGCCAGCATAGCTCTATTCAGAACTGCAGTAGTGGAAGGTACTGTAGAGTCAGGGCATCATCCATGGTAAAAGAGAGGACAAAAAATGGGTGAATACCATGATTTTAGGACCTACATGGAAGTATCCACAAAATTTGATTGAAAGGAGGGAATTTTTCTGTTGCCATTTCAACAATTTACCGATTTTATTAATTTTAACTCCCTTTAATATAAGGCTTTTGGGGGTTCTTTTCTTTTAAATTACCATTCTTTAACCACAGTTTTAATTATGCCATATTCCTATTTTAATGTGCCACTTTCCTATTTTTCCTCTCAATTTCCCTTTTTGTAAGTGGATTGCTTGAAGCCTAGAAATTTTAATAAATAAATAAAAAGAAGTCAAATCTTGATCCATCTTTCTGAAAGTCTAGAATGATGGTAAGGAAACACACCTTTCAAAATCAGAGCATTTGTTATCCCAGTGTTTGCAGAAGCCAGTGCAGCACGTGTGAGTAAGGCAAGGCTTGTGCTGCTGCAGAAACAGCTTTGCAGTGTTGTCAGGAGCTGCCCTTGTTTCTCTCCTCAGTGAGACACAAACCCCCTTTGAAGTGCAGCAGCAATCCAGAGTCCAAGGGTAAAGGATCAGGAAACAGGAGATGACAGAGGATGGCTTGTATGTCAAATGGAATGGAGAAAATGAGCAACACATGAGGGATGTAAAGAGAGGGGAGAGACACATCAAAATCACCTAACCATCCCTGATGCCTTTAGAAATGGAGAGAGACAGGAGAAATAATACATATGACTCCCTTTAAATCATAAGAATTGTTGTTCACAATTCAGTGGAAGGCTGAAGGAGATTTCTGTGGAAGGCTGGGAACCTTGTGAACTCCCTGAGAATGCCTCGGCACAGATTAACATTTGGGGAGGGGAGAGAAAATACCTTCAGCAGTGCTTGGCCTTTTAACTGCACAGACACCTGGTCACACAGCAAAGGTGTGCCTCTGGGAAAGGTCACAATCAATACCTGGCATCTTTGGGGCCCTGTTCCCTCTCCTTTGTGTCTCCTGTACCCAGCTTTACCTGGCAAAACCAGCTGAACAAATTACAGTTCATGTTGCTGTTGGAAGCTGAGAGTCTCAGCTCAGCTTTGCCATTCCTGCCTCCCCACCTGCTGCAGCTGCTCTGAGCTCTGGGGGATTATTTTTGTGACACTGCCCACAGCCTGAACTGGCTCATGGAAATACTTGGATGGGTTCAAATTTGGGATCCAGACATCTGATTTCTGACAGCAGTAAATCAGTGGCAGGTTTTCCTGTTTGACTTCCTGCCCTGATGTTGTCCATCTGAAGGAAATAGTCTTGGACATGTCCAGTTAAAGATTGTTTCCTCTTGTGAATGTCACAGACTATGTGTTGGCAGATAGTGAGACAAAAAGAAGCTCTCCTGATGAGCAGGCCTGTGGTGGGTGCCCTTAGGTGGAGGTATTCTTCCAGCAGTCATTGACAGGGCTGGGCTAGATGGACCCTTGGTCCCACCTCCAGCAGCTCTTATGGTGCATCAGCCTCATTTTCCATACTGAGCCATGTGAAAGGAGGGCTGGAAACCCTGGAGAACTGGAAATTAATTTTAAAATGGTTCTTTAAAACAATTACTTTTAATTGAATAAATTTATACATTGCAAGAATGTGCCTTATGTATTTCCAAAGATTTATGGGTCTGAGCCTTCCCTGCCAGCAGTGTAAATTAGGAGTGATTTTGCTCCAGTTGTGCTAGTCTGAGTTAATCCTAAATGGAGATAGAAAAGCTACACACTTAGGGCATCGAGTCTAAGAGAGGCATGAGAGTGACAGTCCTAGCAATATCATTTTAACAACTGGATTTTACCACTGGCACCTTTTAAAACCCCAGCTCATCATCTGAGATCCCATTTTATAGAGCAAAAGGTACTGCTGGCCTGTCCACTGGCATTGGCAGCAGCTCGGCTTGCTAAGGATGATGGAGCCTGGGGCTTTGCTGCTGGGGAATATTTTCCACATCCCATCTGCATCCCTGTAGAACTTGACCATTAGTCAGGCTACTTCTAAATGATGCATCTCTTTTAGAGATTTCCACTGATAACAAATGAAAGAGCATTTTTTTTCCTTCCCTCATTATGCAGGCAGCTGTGTGACAGTGTTCTGACAAACTGTGTTATCTCAGGCTTCCAGCTGCAAGCTGTTCTCATCAATACTGCTGCGAGCTGCTTCCTACTAACCCTTGTGCCTTTATGCCCATTTTTATCAGAATTTAATTTTAATGTGAGGACAGCCAAATATAATGCCAGATGTGGGAAGCAGATAGTTTCCTTTGTACAAGAACATAGCAGGGGAGATCTTCTAAAGGACTGGCCACACGGTGTGTGGGGGGACTGGGCTGGAATCATTATGTTTGATTCCTGGGGCTTATTCTTTCTATTACTATTATTATTATTATTATTATTATTATTATTAAAGTTTCCATTTCAACCTTTACTCATATTTGCCTTAGCACTGAACTGGAAAGAGAAATTAAACAACAACAAAAGATCTATTATTTAGGAGAAAATAGAGAAGGCAATGTGCATCCTTGGTCCTGAGTTCACGGTGTGCCAGGGGTGCTGAGATTGCTTTTATCCTGACTCCTTTCAGCTGGTCTGAAGAACCAAAGGAAACTGAAAAACAGCTACAGGAAAATCTTGTTTGACATGTACTGAAATCACTATGTCTGAAAACGTGACCTGGTTCCCCCAGCTAGAGCACCCAAGCCAGGTAGGGAAGGTACCAGCAAATCTGTGTGACTCAGGACATAGAAGGATGGAATCCTTCTCCCTGCAGCACTGGGCTGTTTTTCTCAGTTTACAGCACAGAGCTGGATTTTGACAGAGAGGCTGAATGTTGTTGAAAAATCAGTTCCAGCTTTGCTCAATTGCAAGGGAAAGGAGCCAAGCTGAAACCAAGTTGCCCTTCACAATTTTTGTTCTAATAAGAATGAAAAAAATAGTGTAAGAGAGGAATGCCTCTCTATCCTCATATTTTAGTCGTCATTGTCATCATCAGAAATGCCTCCAGACCTGTGGGTATTTACTGGTACCTGGAGGAATTTGTCTGGCCAGGCTGGTGTAGGTGTGTCAGCCCCATCTCCCCTAGCCTCACACAGCATGTGTACACCTTGAGTTTTGGGTTGGCACTGCCCAGTGGGGTCTCCTCAGTTAGCACTAACCTCCCTAAATAAGTGGTGTGCAGGATCATGTTTGACTTGTGCTGACCCTGGAGCTTTTCACATGTTTTAAACTCATTTATGACATTGAACAACCACTCATTGCACTTTAACAAATCAAGTTACAGTCCCAAAAGAATTCATTTCATGCTCCTGAGTGGTACAGTAATTTATTAGTCCAGGAATTCTCGTCATTTGGTGCTCTATTTTAATTAGTTCAAGTCAAATTAATAGGAGGGTTTTCTTTAGGAGTAATGTCATCTATGCCTATATATAGAAAAGCTATCATGGTAATTAGGTTTATACTATTTTAAAATAGACACACAGACGTGCAGACGATTGTGTTGATTTGGGTACTTAATGCAGGCCCCATTGGCCCAAATTACTGCTTTGCTCTTGCAGCTTTACCCTCTCACAGACACGTGCACACATCCCTTTGGCCAAGACAAAGAAAATCCACTTGTGTCTAACAAGGAGAGTAGAATAAGATGTAAGTTTATTGAATAAGAGGGGAAAAAAATCACATTAACCCCATAAAATACACATGGTACGCACTGGGAAGACCTTTATAGCTGTTGTGGAAAAATATCTGTTCTTGTCAAAAGCTGTCCTGCACTGCCAGTGAAAAGGTATTAGGTGCAGGTGTCAAACATGCCTAATGAGGCATGAGGAGTCGACAGCCAAATAACAGAGATTATAGGTACAGAGGATTGTGAATGAAGTGTGAATAGCAGCCAGGATGTATGACTGACACAGAAAAGAGGAGAAGACAGGCAAGAAGAAAGAAGATACATCACTCACTTAAGGAGAATGGACATTTTGAATCACTTGATTGATATCTTCCCATCCAGTAATCCTACAACTTTTAAGATCTACATTTAAAAATAACCTAAATTGTTCCTCCAAGAAATCATGAGTTTATTATAGGTCTTCAGGGTATTTTGTCTAAC
>NC_082362.1:1711284-1748784 GCF_027477595.1 Haemorhous mexicanus | reverse complement strand
CAGCAGTGCCTTGGCTGTGTCCTCACCCAGGGTTCTGAGCTCCTTCTGCAAGGCTTGGGGATCCTGGCAGGAACATGCAGGGGCAGCTTCCTCTGGCAGTGCTGCACACAGCCCTGATGCTGGGCACCGTGCAAGCTCTGTGCCTCCAGGCATCTCAGGGGGGAGGATGGGGCTGTGTCCAGCCTGCACGGTGGCACTGAGGTGCTCCAGTGAATCAGCATTGCTCACCTGGCAGCTGCTCCTCACAGACAGCCTGGCTAACAGACCCAGCCTGCATCAGGAGAGAGGGAAGCTGGGCTGCTGATCAGCACCTGCCAAGGTACTGCTGCAGCTTTCTGCAGAGCTGCCCAGGAGAGAGGAGAAGGCACAGCCTGAGGTTTGTGGGACACTATCAAGAATCACCTTTGGTGCTGCAGTGCTGCTCCTGCCTGATGTTTGGATTGTGCCTCGAGACTGTCACTCTCCTCCTGTCTTCTTCCCACTCAGAGGAAATATTATCTGGTACCTGCACCCTTGCAGCCCTGGGAAGCCAGGTCTCAGAAGGAATTCCATGGGAAGCATTTGCAGAGCAGGAGGTGCTCTTTTCCTGGCAGCTGTTCCATGGGCAGTTCAGCTGCAGCTGGGCCTGGTGGGACCATGGCAGCACAGGAGCAGCAGTACAAACAGGAATGAATCTCAAATCAAAATAGATGCTCTCTGGATGGGCTTTGTTTCATTTGTTCCCCTGGGAGCAGTCTGAAGTGCAGTTGCAGTGCCAGTTGTTTTCCATGATGAATCCACCACTCCTGGAAGTCATTCTGTACAATGGTCCAGCAGCAGTGACTGATTTTTGCTGTTTTCTCTTCTGTTACTCTACTAATCATGAACCATTTGCACCATGGATAGTGAGGGATAAAACCCAAATGAAAAGAAAAATCAGATGGCTTTGTGTTTGGTGGTTGCCTTTTCTTTAGGGCTAAAACTATATTAAAGATTAGACTAAAATCCAGAAAAGAAATAATATTTTCCCCATGTCCACACCACCTTGCCTTGTTGTTCCTCTTTAAGAACAAACTCCAACCCACAGATGATCAATGAGGAGACCAGGAGGCAGTTTCTGGCAGAGATCATCATTAGGTGACTGCACAGGGTGTCTGGGCTGCTTGCCAGGCCTGTCTCAGGGCTGGGGACATCAGCAGCTGCTGTCCCCTCCTGTCTGTCCCACAGGGGCACTGGGGCCCTGCTGCCTCCCCCCACCCTGCTGGGTTGGGGCAGAGCAATCCTGCTGCTCCCTTCCGTGGTGAGGGAGCTGTGTGCTGGCTGACACTGGTGTAGTGAAAGCAAAGTGCTTAATTTCAGGTGTTACCCCGTCTGAAGGTCATTGTCATCTACTCTGGCATGTTCCGTGTTGCCAGTGGTGCTAAAACTGTTCTGTGAGGGCTTGTGCTGCTCCTCACATCCCTGGCTCTGCTTGTTTTAGCAGAAGTTTCCTCTTACACGTCACATTTTTTCTTGTATCATCATAAGGTGTGAACAACCTCCTCTCAGTGACTTCATGGGACAATCACAAGTTCAGCTTTCCTGTGATGCTGCTAAAACACAAGGTTATGTCACATGTAGGTTGTCCCAGTGCTGATACTCTTTCTACCACATCAAGGAGAACTAAAACAGTGGTTCCATAGAAGGTAAATGTTGATTTGGGATTTAATTTTGGATTTTAAAAAGTCCACAGTCATATGGCACAATGTGCTGATGTCCTAGAAACCCTGACTGTAATATAGTCACAAATTTAGAAGGGATAACTTTGTTCTGGAAGACTGCAGCTGGACCCAGCATTTTCATCCTGATTTCACCACAAACCAGGCATCATCTTTGCCCCCAATCAGGAATAAAAGTATTTCTTACCAGTTTGTTCCTGCCCAATTCAAATAAAATACACAATGCCAGAAGATGTGGCAGAGTGGTGATCCTGAAGTAAGGAATACAAAACTATGGCCTGATGCTTTCAGCATTTGAAATCCGTCTTCATGGCACGATACCAGTGTGAATTTTTTAATAGACATTAAGTTATTTTACTAAATTATTTTGCACTGAAACTCTCATCCTCCTGGTACAAGAAGAGGAACAGAGATTAGCTCTGATTTCCTCTGTGTCCTGTGATAAACGGGGCCGAGCCAGGTTGAAAATCTACAAAGCCCTTCTGTGCTCTGCAAATGAGGTGGTTATGGTTCCTCCTCTGGCTTAGAGCTGCCCAATTTACCCCCCAAATCTACCGTGTCACCGAGTCCCAGCTGCAGCATGGACTGTCTGAGTGGCTGAAACCACGTTAATGGGTTTGCTGGGAATATTTCTTAGAGGTAGCAAAAGCTCCACCTGGATGAATAGTGGCTGATGGAAAGAAAGGGAGAATTACCCCTGCATGCCTAGAAAAGAGTCACCTAAATGGTGAAGTGCCTTTCCAGGGAGGGCAGGCTGCAGGGGAGGCTGGTCTGCACTCAGTGGTGCTTGTTGGTGGTTTAGGAGGTTCCAGCAAGGCTTTGTGCAGTTTCCTGCAGCTCCTGCTCCCTTCCCAGCAGCAGGAAAACATTCCCTGCCTTGCTGGCAGCTGGAGGCCAGCCTGGCGCCGCTGGTTTCATGTTCAGGGCTGTGGGACTCAATCTGCCCTGCCTAACTGAACTGCCAGCTGGGGTAAGGGCCTTGCAAGTGAGACTTTTATTATACCCAGTGTTGCTCCACCATAGACTGTAATTGGATTTTTTTTTTATTGATTATGTGGTTAACTTTCCTTTTCACAGCAATAAATCTCAGACAGTGTTTAACTTTATAAAGTGAGGAGGAGAGGAAAGTATCAGGTGAGGGACGTCCCTTCCTGCATTCCCCCGCCCCCTGCTTCTTTTTTTTTTTCTCACCCTTTTGGTTTTTTCCTGGCTTTGCACTTTTAATAGGACTCCTGTCAGGTGAGGTGGTGGCAGGGCTGTGACACCTCTGGCAGGGTTTCTCAGACATGCCTAACAATGCAAGTCCTATTCAGAGAGGTCTCAGAATTTGGCTTTCACTGGTGCCAGCGGTTCTGAAAGAGGCACACTCAGCTTGGAGCACTCAAGTGCTGATGGACAAAGTGCTGGTTTAACAGTTCTGCCTAATAGGGAGCAGGTGAATAAATACACGATTAGAGAGTCCTTCACTATAACAGCCTTATTATCACATATTATGTAGCGTTGGAATTCCTTGAGGGTTTTTTCTTTTTTTTTTTTTTTCCCAACTGACTATCTCAATTGTATTTAAAAATATGTGTATGATTCCCAAGATTTCAACTGATATAAAAGTCAGAGTGTATGAAAACACACCGGATTATTCTTTAGTCTTCCTAGGTCATCTGAGGTTACTAACAGGCAGATTTTGTGTGGCACAAAGTGCTGGCCATTCTCATCCACTTCAACAAGTACTAGCAAAATTCAGGCTTTCAGTGCTTTCTGTGAGTTTGGGATGTTCTGAAGCTGAGGGGGGACTTTCATTGCAACATGTACAGATAACTTCTTTCTTTATTTTTCTAATGGAGTACAAGGAAAGCCTGTGTGCAATCAGAGAACAGATTATATTCCCGTTACCAGCGATGCCCTGACAAGGGGGAGCTGTGTTCAGCAGAACAAAGGGGTATATAGATCTCTGGGAGTAAAAAGGTCAATAGTCTCTATCCCTAATGCTGCATTTGTAACACATTTAGCTGTTAATAGTCCTCCTTTGTTGGCCTAATTAGGAGGTAAAGGATACATTTATGGATGGTGCTGATAGCACAGGTAATGAGGGTCCTTCCAATGATGGGGTTTTGAATCCAGGTCTGATCTGGAGATGAATCACTTGAAAGGGAAGCTGGAAATGGTGGGATCATTTGGTGCCCTTACTATTTTCTGTAGAAACCACTAATGAACAACTCTGTGCCCTTCAGAGTCATGGCCTTATTTTACAGCTGGGGAGGGTATCTGCCTTTGTTCTTTAATATCAGTCACACAATATAGTCTTAGGAGTTGGAAATGAATTGGACAGTCTCTGTCCTCAGTTCCAACTTAAAACACATTGACTTCATTTTCAGATGGAATGAATGCTTCTAGCCCCAGTGAGAAAGGAAATCAGACCTGTGGGTTGTGAACCAGCTGTGCAAACCCAGTTCAAGGTGTGAGTGTGTTTGACACTGTCCACTGCAGTCAGCTGGTGTCAGAACCAAGGGGCTGAGCTGAGGAATGAGGGGTGCACCATGTCTTCGTTCCCTTTTCATGTTTTCACCATTTTGCTTTCCTGCTTTGAAGGTAAATATCTACAATAGGAAAGAACCCATTAAAATGGCAGTCTGTCCTTACAATTGCAATGGCAAAGGTTTGTGTTCTTTGTAAAATGAATGAGTGGAACCAAGTGGCAAGGAGACTTCTTTGGGGGCATTCACCCAAGGGTGAGTAAGTATCCCTGTCACCATGCTGCTCTCTAAGGAGTCCAGCCCTTCAGTTGGACATCTCCTGATGCTGAAGGGAAAGCAGCCACCTGCTTTTGTCCTGGACTCTTACTGGAGGTGGCTTAGGTTACCTGCCAGATGAATCATTGAAAGGGAAGCTGGAAATGATGGGATCATTTGGTGCCCTTACTGCTGTCCACAGCAGATGGGTTGGTGTGGACAGAGGTTCCTGGTGTTCAGCTCTGGGGAGCAATCCCAGCTCAGCAGCACCTGGCTGGGCACCCCACATGCCAGGCTGCTGCCATCCACGGTGTGGCAGCCACCCCAACATGTCCCAAGGGGTTAGCAGAGCAATATTCTGCAGTGCAGATTGGCTGGGCATGGGAATGCTTTGGCCAAGAACCTGTGTGCAATTACAGAGCACTCCGGGGAGGAGCATGGCACTGGAGGAGCTGTGTGCTCTCAGAGGAATATCTCTTAAGTGAAAGCAGAGAGAAGATGGCTTTGCTGCTGCTGCTGCTTCTCCTCCCTCAGGCTCTCAGACTTGCGTCTTGAGAAGTCAGCTGGGAAACCGTGCAACTCTACCCACTTGTCAGAAAAACACCTGCAGAGAGACAAGTCATGCCTTGTACCGGCAGAGCTCAGATCGATCCTGGTCCCCACAGACTCACAAGAGCACAAGGAGAGATGCTGGGGGCCCCCAGCTCTCTTTGCTTTCAGCTCCCAGTGGCCTCAGCCAACACCACAGGGAACCAGGAGCCTCCTGCACAGAGGGAGCCACTCCAGGCAAACACAGTTGGGCTTTGTTGTGACAAACCACTGCTTAATTCCCACAAGGCTGCCTGCCTCCCCATCCTGATCCAGGGCAGGAAAAGCACCTTTGTGTATTGTGCAGAGATCTAAAAAAACATTGCATCTCTTCTGCAGCAATTCTTTCACACCACCTTGTCTTTCTTTTTTTAAAAATTTTATTTCCCATTTTAAATCATGCACGGTATAATACAATAAAGCAGTAAATCATGCAAATTGGTCTAGGTTACATTTTGAAAAATGTTAAGAGGAAACTGTTAAGAGACCCGTTTCTGACAGGCAATGCATTTTAAAGTTGAGGGATTTGAAATATTTCAGCAGTGGACCTAAAACAGCATTATAAATTAGTTCAACTTATCAGCCCAAAACAGAATTATTCATCTTCCAAAAGGGTATTTCATGCCCGCTAGGCCCAAACGATCGTTCACCTTCATTCTTGCCCTGCTCTAAGGGTAGGTCTCACTTTACTGAATTCTCCTGATTCATTACTGTGTGTTACTTTATGAATTTTTTATCAGCATTTTAATAGCTCTTTCAGATGATTGAATGTAACTGATTCTTGTAGCAGAACACTGATTGAACAGAAAGACAGTAATGTATGTCGTAGGGGTTAGCTCCAAGCTAAGCAACATGATTTTTACCTGCAAGATGTGCTGTCTTTCCTTCTTATCCCCCCTCGTCTCCATTTTCCTCCCTTTTTTCCACAGACAAGAGGCAGTCTGGCTTCTTTTTGGCAAACAGGGACATCTAAACACCCCAGCAGCAGCTCTGGCCATACTGCTGTAGTGAATCATGGATTTGGGGTGTCAGAAGAGCAGGTTCCATCCATTTCTGAACCATTCTGATCTATCACGTCTCTCACCCAAGTGCCTTGCACTCTGCTGTCGTGTCAGGCCCTGGGCACACCCGGTGTTGGCTGTGACACGAGAGCTGCTGTGGCACTTTCACTCCCTTGGTGCCTCAGCTGGGGCTTGACCCACTGCTTGCCATTGTTCCCCATGTGGTGACTCTGGTGTGGGGAGCAGCCTGAAACCACATCACTGAATAATGCAAATTAAAATGTCCTCAGGTTAACACACACACACAAAAAGGTTATTTTCTTTAATGATCTGTTCTCTATGGCATCCTACTGGGTAGTGTGGATATAATTAGGGACACTGGTGTGAAGGTCCTAGCGTGGTGGTGGGAAGGGGGATTGTGCTTCCTCCATCCTTGTGAGAGCCCACAGAGCACTTCAGCCAGAGGAAAACTATCCCAGCTCTTTGTGGGCTGTTTCTGCCAGGTTTTTGGAGTACATAAGCATCAGAGCTTGTGCAAGGTGTGGGGCTTGGAGCTCAGCAATATCCACACACCTTGGCCCAGGTGTGTGGAGTCCTGGGCCAGTGACATTGTGTCTGCCAGACAGAGGAGTTGGACTCACTGATCCTGGCAGGTCCCTTCCACGATTGCACGGTTCTGTTGCCTGTTACTGAGTTGGTGTCGATGTTCCCAGCCAAGGGTGAGCCCCTCCTGCCCAGGCAGGTTGGGAAGGCTGTGGCAGGAGATGCCCAGCAGCTGCTCTCCACTGTCAGCTTTGTGCAAATGAGCTCTGGCAGGGCCCTCTTGCTGTGCTGAGTCCAGCCTGTCCCTTCTCTGCATCCATGTATAATCCCAGCCGGATTACATGTTCCAATTTAAAGTTGATTAGATTTTATTCTTTTTCTCTGTCCATTCTCCTGAAGGCAATTTGTTGTCTTCACTGCAAATAATGTATTTATCTCCATCCACAGTTGGCCCTTTCTATCCAGTAATGTTAAAATTAATTTATCATTTCAATGAGGCTTAAGGTCATTAAGGGTATTTTAAAGAACTAGCAGTGAGGGAAAGGTGCAGTCACGCCACCCAGGGTTGGTGGAGCAGCCTGTGCTTTGTGAGGAAGGTGGAATCAGCACCTCTCAGTTGGATGCTTTTTCTCTCAGAAAAGCTGGCAAAATACTTGATTTGCCAATTCTCTTGTTTTCTTTGTAGTTCACAACACCATCATAATGTGAAATGTGATGACAACAGAGCTCAGCTAAGGGAGCTGGCTGAGGCCAGAGCAAATGTAGCTGAACGGCTCTTGCTGTTTTTCCTTAGACCTTGGAAATTTCCAAATGTTAGTTTTGGGTCCTATATTTAAAAAGACTTCCTAAGTCTATTTCTTCCCCCCTTCTAGTTTTCCTTGCTTAATTCACAGTCTCCTGAAAATGCCCTCCCACTCTGGCCACGGATGAGGCTGATGGGTTCTGCTCAGCGCAGCCCCGTGCTGGCAGAGGGCTCCAGCCTCCCTACAATGGAGGCTATTCCTGAGGAGTGTGGGGAGAGCTGGGCAGGCAGGACAGCAGAGCTGGGCAAACACAAAGTGGTTTTCCCCATTACAGTGGGCAGGTTTCAGTTGTGGAGAAGTTCAGGAGGTGAAGTGCTCCCTTGTAGAATGCCAGGGTAAGACCATGGGACAGGTTGAAGCTGGAGCTTCAGTGATCATCAAATCATAGAACCACAGAATCATTAAGGTTGAAAAAGACCTGCAAGATCCTCAAGTCCAACCTTTGACCTAATATCACCATGCCTACCATGCATTTGGGGGAAATTTCAGAAGGGAAGAACAGACTTGAAGAGAAGAATACCAGCTTTAAATGCCACTTACCAGAACAAAACAACAAATGGTCTCTGGCCAGAATGTGCCATAAGCATGACAGTTTATGCAGTGATATTAACACATGCAGGGAGTGAAGTGTTGTAGGGTTCCTTGAAGCTCAAAAGAGTTTCCTTTGATCTGTGACTTCACTGATTTGTGCAGAATTGTAGCTGGCAGAGAGGCATATTGACAAACCATGGGGTTGTGGAAGTAAAGCTCTGCTTTCAGGTGAATATTTATGGGTGATTCTTAATGCTGCACTTTACACGTGACTCTGGAATTATGGCAGCATAATTCAGAAACTGTAATGTTTCCCATTTCTTAATTTTTTAGAAGTGTTTGATACACTCATAGGGAAGGCAATAGAAGGACATAGTGAGGCTGCAGTTGTCACACAGACAATTCCTAGACTAAGTTTTACACACTCATTTTCCTTCAGGTTTTCTGTCTTGTGCTGCTTTATGAAGAGAATTATGTTGTGAGAGAAGTCAAGCGAGACACTTTGATGTCCAGAGCAGGTCTTTGCCTGTCATTCCAGCTCATTCCAGTCATCTCCTCCTGCATGAATTGTGCTCCCAGGGCAGGTCTTGGTGTGCTTGCCCTCTCATGGTGACCTCTGTGACCCACTCTGCTTGGGCCCTGCTGAAGGTTGTTTCCCATGCAGATGCCATAGGATGTGAGGCACCCTCAATGATGAGTCTAGTTTACAAAATTAATTTCTTGTTCATGTTTTGATTCAAATCACATTTTTCAGCTGCTTTGTAGAGCACATTCCTTAGCAGGTTACCTCAAGTCATTTCCAAAGTTTTCCCCACCCAGAGATGTAGCAGGGCGAGGGATGAAAGAGCCAATTGCTCCAGCATGCTCTGAGTGCAGTGCCAGGGGAAGTGAAACCCAAAGGAATGTGATCCAGCCCAGGTGAACCTGTCTGAAGTTTCCAGTGCAGGTTTGGCCCCAGGGAGCTTTACTGTTATCACCTCACTCAGCAAGGTTGCTCCAGATGCTGTAACATCTCTGGATGGCCTCATCCATCAGTGATTTCTGCAGGCTGTCCCCTCCTCCTCTGTCCATGTGCCCATGGCAGCTCATGCCCTGGGAGAGGGCTCTGGCATGTCAGCTCTGCTTTGCCATTTGTGACACGCCTTGCCTGACACTGGTGCCAGAGGGGTTTTGGGGACAATCACTGAGCAGATCCAAGGGCCTGTGGTCAGTACAGAGAGCTGTTCTTGAACAGCACTATACACTCCAGCAGAGAGGAAAACCCTCCTTGGAGCTTCTGGAGCCCTGGCAGGAGCACTGGAGCTCTGCAGTCCCTGGCTGTCCAGAGGCCAGCCAGGACACACGGGCTAGCTCACATCTGTGGGACTGCTGCAGGGCAGGATGGAGCACGGCTCTGCAGCTCCTGCTGACAGAGGATTAGTTTGGCCTGGCTGGCCAGGGGCTGCTGGTGAGCAGGAATACTGCCCAGGAATTACATGGCTCTGGAGTGAAAGTTCAGTGGTGCAGTGCAGCCACGAGAGGAGCTGCTGCTGTTTCTACATGCTCAAGGCAAACAAAGCCACAGCCACAGCACGCTGGCACAGGAGGTGCAAGGCTGGGAAGGACCTGTGGCCCTTCCAGCTGCCCTTTGGCTGCTCCTGCAGCCCAGAGCCTGCAGCCCAGGGCAGCTGTGCCTTGTCTCCTCTTGTCTCCTTTCCCAGCTCTATCCCTCTTGCCTTAGTAGCCAAGCAACAACTCAGGGATGGCTCTGTTCCCTCTGCTTCATTCCAAAGGCTTTGGTTAGGATGACACTAGTTTAAAATTAATTGAGAATCCCAGAAAAGTTTGTGTTGGAAGGGACCCTTAAAGCCCATTCTGTTCCACCCCCTGCCATGGGCAGGGACGCCTTCCACTATCCCAGGCTGCTCCAAGCCCCATCCAACCTGGCCTTGATGTACATGAAGCTGTGAGTGGTACCAGTTCCCTGTGTCATCTTCACTTGGTTCTCCTCAGAAACAGTAGGGCTCGTGCCTGGGTAAAATTTGAGCAGGAATTTTTGGAACGGAGGGCACAGCCCTACTTTCCTCTGGAGCAGACTTAGTGCTTGTGCCTCTACCTTTACAGGTTTTGTCATTCTAGTCTGCCTGGCAATGGTATTTCATGTCTGGCATTACTTTAATAATGAAAATAAAAAAGAGGAAAAGATTTCTTGATAGCTGTGTATATATTTGATACCATCTCCTTTTACTGAGAGTAAGGCCATTGGAGGAACGGGTTATCTCTGGGCTGCAAACCACCATTCTATTAGTCTGTTTGAAGTTATCTAGAAAGTCTGTGTGAAATATAGCCTCCTTCTTCCCCTCCCTCTCAACCTTCCTTCCCCTTAAATATATTTTCAGTCCCAGAACAAAACAAGGCTGTACTGCAATATAAAAACATTGTTTAAAGGGTCTTTACTCCGAGGTTTTCTTTTCAGCCCTCTCTGGTAAATGGGGCTGGTCCAGCTCGATTCTAACCTTTATGCAAATTTAACGATAATTCAGCACAATATTTATAAGATTCAGAGTTAATTAAATCCCAGTGGAGATCAGACCCTGTATGACCTCATTACAGTTATACACAACCGCCTAATTTCCCCGAACAACCGCCGAGTGGAGGGTGTGCTAATTTAGGGAATGTATGGACATATGTACTGTCTAGATGTCTGTCTGTGCAGCCCGAGTGGCAGCATCACTGCTCCTCCCTGTAACCAGCTCCTACTGAAAATCACATTAGCTTTTGTTAATAGACTCTTTTTTTTGTTCCACTGGATCTTTAATCGATAGAAATAAAATTAAAGAGACATTAATTATCAAGCCTTGAGCTCCTGAGCTGGAAGGCATTTTAGCAATGCAAAGTATTATTATTGCTATTAATTTTATTAGATAGGCTTCATTTTCTTCCCTACACAATGAAGAATTTAGGTGGATTTCACCTGTGTGCAAAGGGGCTGGCTCAAGGCCTCTTGCATCGCTTCAGTCTTATCTGGGAGGCTGCAGAGGAAGGTTTGAATGATTCATGGGAGCCAGGATGGGAAGTTGCCATCTGTGAGCAGCTGAAAATTAAATCAATCTTTGTGTCCTTCAGTGCACATGGACTGGTATGTACAGACACACATATGCACATGCAAACATGGGGGGGTTAATTCCCTTTATTCCCTTTTCAATCTGAATCCTTCTCATGAGCCTTTGGGGGTCTTGTCTGTTATTGCCATGGACACAGTGAGGGTGGGAGTGGCTATTTCTCAAGAGAAATAGCTCCATGCAAGTGAGCAGGAAGGACAATTTTATTTGCCTACAGTGCAATCTAAGGGGGTCTGGAAAAAATAGTCTTTAATGGTAAATAGGTTTCACTGTGTTTGGATTAATTTCATTTTGGACACAACTTCAATACGTCTTTTTCTTTGGAAATGAAACAATATTATCTAGTAAAAATAGGGAATTTCAGTGTTTTGAATTCTGTCATGAAGAAGGAATTGCTCACAGGTCTTTCTTTTTGGTGTGGTGGTGCCTTTTTGGTGGGAAAAAACCCATCAGGAGTGACTACAAGTATCTGTTTTTCAATCTAAAAACCTCCTTATTTTTATAATCATATTCAGAACTGAATCTTTAGGTTTGGTAAATATTAAAAAATCCCCCTTGATTTTTTTTGTTTGTTTGTTTGTTGGTCAGTTAGTTTAGTTTTCCTTTAGGTTTTTTTTCCCCCATTTCCTTTACTCATGAAAGGGATCAACAGTAGAAACATGAGTTTCTGCTTTGTCAACATGGGTTGGCACTTCCAGCACATAAATATTTTCAGCAGTTTGCCCACAACACACACATCCATATCCCCAGCAGCAATCCCTGTGCCATGAGGAGTCAGCAGCACATGGACAAAGTTCTCACAGAGCTCCCAAAGCCAAGCCTGTTCTGGAGTCTGCAGAGCAGCATCATTCCTGTGTGCAACAGCAGAGACAAGGAAATAAAGCAGCCATGAATGACCTCCTCTTGCACCAGGGAATGGACAGCATTCCCCATCAGCTCTTCCTTATTATTGCATCTGAAAATGCATGAGTCAGATGAAAGGGAAATAAAATGAACATGTTTTTGATGATCAGCAATGACACAGGCAGAGATACAGCAGACAGAGTGGCAGGGCCTGTGCAGAGCAGTGACTGACGGGACCTCTGATCTCCATGCCCACAACTCTGTGTGATGGGGAGGCAGCTGCAATCTGTTCTGTTTAATGTGAGCTCCGCACAGCCCTCGGGCTATTTGCAAGCTGCCAGAGAGCTTTGTATGCACAAAGTTTGGGCACCTTGCTGAATTTCATGGCTCTAGCTGTGCTGCAGGGCTTGACAGTTTAAAGGAGAGAAAGGGGTGGGAAGTTTCTTAAATAGCCTTGTGCCAAATTAAGAACAGTGCCCATATGCAGGTCAGAACTGGTTGGTGAACGGGGATTGCAAACTGCAGTGTTTGTTCCCTTCCTCCAGGAACAAATGAAAAAGTGGTTCTGTGCTTGGGATGCAAAGTGCCAGGGAAAGACCAGTGGATGGAGAATATCATCAACATTTCCAGATACACACTAAAACAAAAGCAAAAAGCCCATCAGGCCAGACAGGACAAAGTATCTTTAACACAGGAGCCCCTTTAAGAGCTTTCTGAGGGCCTGTGGGGATTTTGTGGTGGTTGAGGTTTTTGGGGAGTTTGCTTTACTTTTCCTTCAGAGTTGCTCTAGTTCATTAATTTTTAACAATTTATCAGTATGGGAAGATAAATCCCCTGCAGTCCCTTTTAATATATTTTCTTCTTCTTTTCAAGTAAATGATTGATGAGTATCAATCTAATTGTTCAATGCCGAGTGGTTGCTAATGTGGGGCCCCTGTTGCCTGAGGGTTCCTACCATGGTTTATAACCCTGTGCAGATTGTCTGGTTAAGATCTTAAGTAGCCAAAGCTGTAAAAGTTTATGTCTGTGTGTGGGTGGGGGAGTAGAGAGCTCACAAGTAAGCAAGGCACATTTCCATTAATCATTTTGGCTGCTGGATTGGGCAATACATTCCCATCTATGCAAGCTGGGTGGAGAAGAGTTTCTCTGTGCTAGTATTTGCCTCTGGCAAACAGGGCCCAGAGCTGTGGTGCCATGTGGAAGGAGACTCATGGAGGAGGAAGTGTTGTCTGGTGGTGGAGGCACAGGGCAGGGCTGGCTGCTCTGTGTTCACCCTGCTGTGCCTTTGCTGCCTTGCACCAAACACGAGTTTGGTCACCCCCAGGGATAATTGAGCTCCAGTGTGACAGGGGCTCACGGCCACTCAACAGCCTTGCTGTGGCCTTCACACTGTTCAGGCTCCTTGAATTTGGGTGCCACCATCACTCTGGAATTAGTAATGTTCCTCGGATGTCCAGGGACAGACAAGAGCCCCTTTTGGTAGGTGCTGAACCAAGACAGTGCCTGTCAGGCCCTCACCATTCAGGAGATGAGATCAGCTGGATGCACAGACAGGAGCACACAGGGGAGTGATGGGCATGGGGCTGGCCCAGCCCTCTGTAGGTGTCTGCACACAACAGCCACACTCTGGGGGTGGGTTTGGGTTTCATTTGGGATCTTAGGTCTATAAGGAAGAGGAACTGCAGAGCTTCACAGAGTGCGAGAGGTCCCACCACCCCTGCAGGTCCAGGTGTGCAAGCCCCACACTCACAGTGGAATCTGTTCTGGCTCCACAAGGCTGGGTTGGACAGCCATGGGATGCTAAATTAAACAATATATAATCTAATGTCTTCCCAAGACTTTATAAGGCAAAGCTGAGATAAAAAAAGGCTTGGACATCTTCGTGACAGGTAATGCTATGGAGATGCCAGTACAGATTCTTACACTTCAGACTGGCAATGTGTGAGTAGAAGCAAAAATAAAGTGAAAACAAATATTGTCTGGTGTTTCTTTATGTTTGGAAATTTCCAATACTTATGTTTTTAATTGCTTCTAGCTACAGGTCTGCAATATGTTTTAAAATTAGATAATGAAACACCCAAAGCTCCCCAACAGCATAGAATTGAGTTTTGCTTTTCAAAATCTGCATCAAATTCTTAAAGTAATCTATATTTTTAATAAATACAGGAAGTTTCTCTGGTATTAAGATACCTCTTATTGGAACTATGTATTTTGTTCATCTTTTCTACAAAGATAGAATTATTTTCACCACTAACACAACAGCTGAGATACCTATCCATAATGCCATTTGGCACCTCTGTATTGTAGGATTTTACATTTTCAGAGTTGTATATTGATTGATTCCTTCACATTTAATTTGTCTCTCGGTTTTTCAATATTTTCGTTCCACTTCTCTGAACAGGGCACTAACACTCCATCCCATTTTCACTCACTGAAGGTCCCCAAGTGAAGCCATGACTTTCCAGTTTCTGAGATCTGTCCTGAGACCTCTAAACTGGGTTACCTCATACGGCCCCGAGGTGGGAAGTGATCTCATATGGGTAAGGGACAGAAGCAGAAACAACTTTATAGGTGGCAAAGGAAACATTAAAAAAAAATCCATTTGTGGGCACATATTCTCTCCAAACAGATGAGGCAATTAAAGGAGAAAAACTGACAACAAAGGAGAAGCAGAGTCTACTAACATTTGCTCAGTGTGAATCTTGGATTTCTCTGTGGGAGTTATTTAAATTTACACCAGTGAGGGCGGCAGCAGAAGTGGCTTTCCACAGCCAGAGCCCCACATCTCCCAGTGCTGTAAATTAACCTGCTTTCCTGGTGACTTCACTGCAGCAGCTCCCCGGGGCAATCACTGCCCTGACAGAGCTAAGCTTGGTGTCTGGGGCTGCTTCCCCAGCCCTGCCTCTGGACAAGGTTTGAGGAGTGATTAATTCCTCCGCCAGCACTCGGGGCTTTGCCTGGACAAACAGCCCTGTTTGCTCACGTGAGATGGATTGCAGCCTCCAGACCCTGTGCTTTGCCTGGGGGTGAGGGCAGGGCTGCTTTGCTGTTTGGAGATTCTTCTTTGAGAGGTTTAAATTACAAAACAGTTCATTTTGTTTAAAGAAAGATTATGATCTCTGGAAGAAATACAGTACTGGCAGCAACAATGCACAAAGTGCTCAGAAACATTCGGGATATTGGACCTAACAGAAAAACTCCTCCCAACCCCTGCACCAGCCTTAGTGCAAGCATTGACTTACCCAGAGCCACAGAGTATTTAGGAAATGGAAATCTTCAAAGAGAAACAATTGGCTTAATATTTTAATATTTGATACGTGGCCACTTTCAATATCTTGATTTTGGCACTGTCAGGGAGAGCTGTGCTGGATCATATCTGTCAGGAGAGCAGGAGGGGCCCTGGCCTTGGGCAGTGGGGACATGATGGGTTCAGTCAACAGTGACATGGTGGGCTTGGGCAGTGGGGACACACGGGGTTCAGGCAGTGGGGACAAGGTGGGTTTGGGCAGTGGGGACACAGGGGTTTGAGCAGTTGTGACACACGGGGTTCTGGCAGTGGGGACAAGGTGGGTTTGGGCAGTGGGGACACAGGGGTTTGGGCAGTTGTGACACAGGGGGTTTGAGCAGCAGTGACAGTGAGTTTGGATAGCAGTGACATGGTGGGTGTGGACAGTGGGGACACGGGGGGCTCTGGCAGAGGTGACATGGGGCTTTGGGCAGCAGTGACATGGGCATGCCAGGAACATCACTGTCATCCCCCCTCCAGCCTGATGAGGAGTTTGTGATACACAGAACCCAACCATGTACCAGTGCAGGGAAATGTTATAGGTTTATGAGGAGAGTGATTAAAAATGTATCAAAGAGGCTTGTAAAGCTTATGGTTCAAGTTAACTGTATGAAGTAAACAGCCTTTAAGTGTCTCCTGGGACTGTGACAGATAGTCTGTGGGTGTTACTGCAACATGGTACTAGTGATTGTTCTGGCCATCCCAAACTAATCACCATCTGTGTGTATGAGCCTCTTGGGAGCTCCTGGTTGTTGGACAATCATGGTTGTTAGCATTTTTAATCAGTTTCTGTGCAGCACAGAAAGAAACCGTATGCTCCAGTCTTTATTTTCCCTACTCGGGGAGAATTACTGCAGCACTAAAAAGAGGATGTGCGAGTCTCTGCTAATTTTAGAGGGTCACATTCACCTCGTGCACCCAGTCGTGGTGACATTTCCCTTGGTGTTCCCTGCCCCTGCTCTGAAGTGCTGTGGTAAGAATTATGCTCCTGTATTGCTGCTGGCAAGGTGGATTGAACTGCGAGTCCTTGGCTCTGCCTGGCAGCCCCCTCCTCTCCTGGTGGCCACGCTTCCTGCGTGACTCAAAGGCACTGACACAAATGCAGAACATTCAGGATCACGGCTGGGGAGATGGAGTTGGGGGGTTTTATTGTCCTTCTTGCTAGTGAGAAAGAGCTGCTGAAGTAGGAAGAAGCAGAGCAGATCATTGCCTGGAGCAGAAGACTGTGTGCAGTTGAAGTTATGGGCCCTGGGAGAGTTCCCAGCTGTACTTGCCTGGCTGTTGATGCAAGAGGCACTGCAGGCAAAGATGGCTCCGGGAATGGAGGGGCAAAGAGCGAGGGGAGGGATGGCTCAGATCCAGGCTCTGAGGAGCAGTGCTGATGCTAAAAGGAAAAAGCTCTTCTCTCGCTCTGTACTGAAGTGCAGCTCATCTCGACAATTAATCCTTTAAGAATTAAGATCTGGGGGCTGGCGCCGCGCTCCGCAGCCGTTTGACATCTGTGCACGGTGGCTGGAGAGCAGAGCCCGGCTCTTCCCGCCAGGCTCTGGCAGCCTGGCCCCAAAGTGCTGAGCTGTCAAACCTGGCACCAGCTCGAGTTCCCCCTTGTCCCCATCTCCCATCCCCAGCCCCAGACTCGGCTCTAAGGGCTGAACAAAGGGCTGGGAGTGTGAGCAGAGAAGGAGCTGATGGTACATGGGAAGTGAGGGGGGAGAACAGAGGAACAGTGAGCAGGCAGAATTCCCTCCTGTTCCAAGCAAGCTGGAGTTCTTGTCTTAAATGAAATGTCTTCTGTGTTTGCATTATCATTGTTGCCATCAGCTTCCTGGAGCTCTGCTCTCCTTTTCATTTTTAAAGGACTTGATTCAGGCTCCCTATTAATTTTCCTGGAGCCGTAAGGTGTGAGGCCGAGGGGCAATGTGCTGCTGCTGCCACTGCTGGGTTTATCAGCTGGGGCTGCTACGTCCCTGTATCTGTGGGACCAGGAACAGGTTTTGAAGAAGATTTGGAATGAATGAATGAATAAAGCAATTTTCTGATGCACAGTCAGGTGGCCTGTTTGAGTGAGGGTTAGTTCTTCTCTGCACTGTTTGGGTGGTGGGGTCTCATCTATTTATTCATGTTGATGTGATCAGAGAGTTTGTTCTCTGGAGTTCCATCTGTGGATTGTGCCAAGTTTAACAGTATGGCTGGTAGGTACCATGCCTACAAAGTAGAGAGGTGCTCTGTGTCTTCCTATCCTTCCCCCGAGTGCTCATGTCTCCCTGGAAACTGTATTCTGGTGCTGGCAGACCCAATCAACAAGTAATTTCTGTTTACCTGTTGTCAAAAGGGACAGTTGTATGCGATTAGGTGTGTATTGATTATCTGATTTAAGCCACAAACATTTCCCCATAAACTGTGCTGGGCTGTGCTGTGCTGTGCCCCCAGTCAGTCTCAGAGCACTGCTAACTCCTCCACGTGCAGCATCATGAGGCTCACACCGGTTTGGGACTGGTTTGTTATTGCTGTCTCCAGCTTGGCCTCTCAAGAGGGTGGAACTGTCAAATACTACAGAGTCCATTTAGGGTCTGAGAGCTGCTGTCAGGCAGGGACTGTCACTGCAAAAATTCTGCAGTTGCATTTACACCAACCTGTGAATTCCTTCTGGAAGGGGCAGAATACTGACAATTCCTAGAGTTAATGGCCCAAGTGGGTTATAAGATCCATAATTACCGACGCTGTCTCTCCTCAATGCATGTGTCTTCATCTGTCAGCCTCGAGGATCATCATGGGCCTGTGTGAAATGAAAAAAACTGTTTAACTGCTTCATATTAACTAACATATTAGAGCCCTCCTGACATTATCGTTGTTAATGCTAACAAAACATGCTCCCGCCGCTGGTAACCCGAGTGTGCTTCCAAATGCATCCCTGCCCAGAGAGCAGGAGGAGGTCACTCACCCTGAGACCTGGACTGCAAACATGCTTCTCCTGGAAACCATCAGAACCCAAGCCTGGTTACTCTCAGTGCAGAGCACAGTGCATCTTCTAAGAAAATTAAAACTGGTTTTTGAGGGAAGTGGCTCACTCTGGCAGCTTGTTTCCTGGCCTTGCAGCTGGGGCAGGTTTACCTCCACCCAGAGGGGAAGAAGAGTCAGACTGAGAGGGACAGAGCTTAGTGGGGAAGGGCCAGGTTTAGAGGTGTGAAGAGCTCCTTGACACAGCTGGGGGAGCAGTAAACACTCAGTAAAAACTCAGTAAATACTAAGTAAATACTGCTGCTTTGCATTTCTTTCAGATCTGCATACCACAGATGAGCTTCTCCCCATCTCTTACAGGCCACTGTAAAAGTGTAGGCAGTAAGGGCTGGTCTGTACTAGCAGATGAAGGAGTACCCAATTCCCTGCAAATACTGTCCAAAGTGTTGGCACAGTCTTTCTGCGGGACCCAGGAGACCTTTCCAGGGGTGGCTCTCAGTGCCCTGTCTGGCTCCCTCCCCTGCCAGGAACCTTTCTTAGGGCCCTGGAATTGATTTGCACAGGAAGAAGTGTCTGCTCATCCCTCCCACCTCCTGCACTTCTCCTGTGTGCGCTGGGCTGGCTCTGCAGAGCCCTGGGGGTTCCTGGGGCTCTGCAGTGAAACCTGTGCTGGACTTGGTGTAAGGGACTGGGACTGACCTGCCACTCCTAGGCCTTGGGGTAAATTCCACATTCTGAGGCCAGTCCAGGTGCAATGGTTGGTGAAACAAGGAAACAACTTGCTCTGAGTGGCTGAGGGGTACCATTAAACTTGATGGAATTTTTTTACTGATATTTTTATCTCTTTACTCCTTTCCCTAGGATTATGATCTCAAAGGGGCAGGTCGGATTCTTCTGTCAATATTCAGGCAAAATCAAACAGATTTTTTGTCTGAATTAGGACCCATAAAAATATGTCCAAATGTAACAAGGCACATCCAGGTTGTCTACAGCTACACATAAAAAACTACATTTGTAGTTCTGGGTGTCAGGCCTATATCACTGGAGGAGGAATTTATTCTACCCTGTACTTCTTGCAGTGAAGCACTGGTGGATGCTCAGCTGTGACAGGTACTGGTAAATGGATGTGGCAGAATTGACTGTGAATGTTTTGGCAGCAGCCCTCCTTCAGGTAGCTATTAACTTTATTTTTTAATATGAAATTCAGGCACTAAATCCAAGGGAAAAAAAAAGCATACATAATGTAGGTTAATTAAAATGCCTGTAAATGAACAGGTGACAGGTGCCAAGCCCCATGACAACCACAACTGGAGAAATGAAAGTGCAACAGACTATTAGGATTCCTGTGTTAATCAGGTAATAGTAACTTGGGTAATTACAAAATCATATGAAATCTTTTTTAAATCCCTAACCTCATTTATAGCCTTTTGGAGATAAAATATAAAATGTAGAGTTTTAATCCAAAAGGACTTTCTCTTCTCTGGAGCCCTCAATCTCAGATTTCTTCCATGGCTGACACAATTAAAGGCTGGATTTTTTTTTTCTCTCCCCTCTCTTCAATTTTATTTTAATTAAGAAATATTAAGTTAAAAGCCACCGAAGAGTTTGAGTTTCTCTCTCTCTAGCAGGTATTTGGTAGTCACTTATGTGTCCCAAGGCCTTTTGCTGTGTATCAGGTGGAACCTGTCGCGTGCATCTGTTGGCTCTTAGAGGTAGAATTTATTTTCGTGCTGAGAAGCAGCACAGGGCACCTGTGAGATGAACCTGGAATAGACTGGAAGCTGCTCTGCCTTCCCAGGAGCAAATTAATTGCAGATAAGTAAGAGGACTTCTGATTAAAATCTTTTTTCTGTGAGTATGAGCCCAAGCAGTGGTACAATTTCATATCTGATATGCAGACTAAGACAACACCCCATTGCTGCATCCTTTCCCAGACTGAAAAGCCCATCCAGATATGGTTTTCCAAGTAAACACATCAAACCCTCCTGAGGAGATGCTCACAGACATTCCTTCTCTCCTTCTGGAGTCTTACTGTATAACTGGGGTCTTGATCCCAAGCAGAAAGTTTAGCAGAGGCATTAAGTGACTTGCCCCAGGGCATTACTACAAATCAGTAGAAAAATGAAACCTTCCAGACTTGTGCTGTAATTACCAAGGCACATGCCTCTCTCTCTTGATCTGTCAAAGATGTAAAAATATATATTAAAAATTGTCTGTAATTAGGGCTAGGAGGTGGTGCCTTTGCTGAGAACTAGCACCAGGGTTCCCTCTGTGAAGGACCTTGGAGGCTGAGTCAGACTCTGGCATATAAAGATTTTTCTTGGATTTTTTCTTTTTAATCCAGATATCAAAAATGAAAAACATTGGTTTTCATCCTTGTCCCCGCAATAGAATTTATTACCCCTGGGCTATAGACAGCCAGACAAATAGAAACAGATTTCTTTCTTTCTTTCTTTCTTTCTTTCTTTCTTTCTTTGACTTGGAAGATGAGAACATGTTTTGTACATTCCTACATTGCAGCCAAAATAAAGGTCTTTATCTTCAAGGAAATCAGAGGTTTGGTTCTTGGTAATACCTCACTAACCCAGACAGTGACAAATTTCCAGCTTTCCCCACCATAACAGGAGCATGATGATATTCAAGTCCCATCAAGAGGAACAATGGTGCCTTCCCTCCCTTTCCCTTTTCTGATCAACACTGAGTATAAATTAAACAAAGAAAAGGATGGAGCTTTATTTTAGGAAGCTTTTGGACCACAAGTTGTGTAGTTGTGTTTTGGATTAAAGGTCAGGATGGGAAATCTGCCAAGGTTTCCCCTCCCCACTGCTACTAATTGTCACTGCTCCAGTGGGAAAAAAAATAAATAATACTGGATTAAGGGAAAAAAATAAACCCAGTAAGAATAATAGGGAGAAAACGGAAATCAGGCTTCATCCAGTGCTTGAGATATGCCCTACATAGAGGCTATTGAATTCTGCCCACCTCTGTGCCAGCCTCCTCTGGGCATGGGGGACAGTGCTTATTTTGTTTAGGGGTTTTTCCCTCCCTCCCACCCTCTACCTCCTTCAGTGTTTTTATTCAGGCACAGCAGGCACAAAAGTAAATGCTGACAAGCTTTGGCACACTTAAAAAAAAATAAAGAGGAAAAAATAAAAAAGGAGAAAAAAATTGCTGCCCGTCTCCCCAAGCCGTCCATTCTGTCGCCAGAGCCCTGCATTTTGCAACATAAAAGCATAATCAAAAGAAATTACGCTTGGACTCAGTCAGGGACAGGGCAGAATAGTCCATTTAGCTTTATGTTAAAAAAGAAAATAATTGGACCAAAATTCGTTTGAAATAGGAGCAGGAAACAGTTTGTTTGCAATCTATTTCCTCTGGAAAACAGCAAACCCTATTAAATCCTCTTTGGGAGCTATTTATTTTGGAAACAAGTTCAACATTCTGCAAGCAGCACATGCAGGCAGAAAAAGTTGTAGTGGAGTGTAATCTTTGGAGGAAATGTCCATGTTTATCTACAACGTAGTTCCAACCAGCTCCCAGAAAAACAAGTGTTCCACAGCTTTAGCTGGGCTTGGCTGCTTGTAGCCCCCAGGGTGATAAACCCTGTAAGAGGTGCAGCTGGGAGGCAGGAAAACCAGCAGAGCCAAAGGGTTCTGCTCTTCTCCAAAGGGACATTCCAAGGGTTCTTCTGCTCTTCTCTAAAGGGATGTGCCCTCTGTGTTTGCTCTCCTGCTCTTCTCCCATCACCACCCTGCAAATCCCACACCTCATCATACCACGGTGTTCTCATTCCTGGGGGTGTCCCCTGTGACATCCACACCTGTGCCTCAGCCAGGGAGAGATGCTGGAACCTGGGCACGGCAGAGACACCAACAGTCCCAGGCTGTGGAGGCTGCTGCTGGTAGTGGCTTTTGCCTCTCTTTTCCATGGTCAAAACACAGAAGAATCCTCGAGGGAGCAGTTACAATGAATAATTTCCAGCTGGCATGTTGTGATTGAGCAGTTTGGGGCAGTATTTGATGGCTGACATGAACCAGTTCAAACCTTGCTACTGATTTGCAGTGGGACAGGACCTCCCAGCAAATCCACTGAGCTTCTGTCTAACATTGTTATTAGCACTGGACACAGAAAAATCCCTCACTGGACTTCTGTGTTTCTTCATTTAGGAGAGTTAAATCAATACTTTCCAGTGCTTGCCTCAAATTCATCCTGTGTGTTGTGATTCCAGGTGACCCATGGTACCTGTCAGTTTGGCTCTGTATCTGGTGCCAGCCAGGGTTGTTTTCCCCAGACAAGGGTGGGTTCCAAGGCCTTTTCCAGCTCTGGGCATCCCATTATCCCAGAGCTTGTAACAGCCACAGCCTTGCACAGCCTGATGTGCCCTTCATGTCCCCACACCTGGGACATGCAGGGACTTGTGCTGCTGCCTCTGTGCAGGTGCTGGAAGGTGTAGGAGTGTATCCTACATCTGAGGCAGTGTGAAGGCATCTGCCAGGTCCTGCCACTTCCCCAGAACTGAGCTTTTCCTCCAAGCTGTAACCACATCCTGCCCAGTTTTGTCTTATCTGTGGTGGTAAGATTAACCCAGTTATGTAGGTATTTGCATTCCTCTTAGCCACCTACTCCTGTCCCCACTTCCCCTGATCTCCTTCCTTCTCTACATTAATTTCTCTTTATATTTAACCTTTAGATTTTGGAGAAAGGAGTATAATGGGTCTCAGCAGGATATCATCTGATTTCTGCTCACAAGAGAGGGCCTTAAGTTTCCCCACAAAGTGGCTGTGATTTATGAGCTGTTTCGCACTTAGGGGTTAAGTGTTATCTCTCAGCCCAAATATCCTGTATTAGCAATAGAGCTGATTACCACTGTTTGTATCAGTCATTGGGATCCTTAAATAAAATGGAGAGCAGCTTGTTGGAAATCCTCATTTCATTGAAAAGCATGGTTTAACTTTAATAGGGTTTGCATATATATCGTAAATCAGCTTGGAAAAAGGAGGGCATATTTTTTTTTCTCCATCTGATTGTTTTACACATTTCAACAGTGTGTAAAAACACAGCCTGTCATTGTTAATTTTAACCAAAGGGAATTACTTCTCAAAAGGCTGCAGTCATGATTAAATGGAAAAGGTATCAGTAGTGTAAATTTGGAGCTGATTAAATGCTGTCAGCTCAGATTCCTTATGCAAAAGAGATACAGGGATTAGGCTGGCTGCTTTCACCAACTAAATAACACGAGTCCTTATGCACACCTAATGCAGGGAACTTCTGCAACACTGGGTTTGTGTTTTAGCACAGGGCAAACCTGAATCCTGCAGTCCCTGGATTGAGCTGATCCCCTCTTCCCACCCTGCAGAAACTGGGTCTTTCCTACTCTGTGAGACTGGCACGGCAATAACAAATGTTCTAGGCTTTGCTCCCTCTAGGGAGTGTGGGACCTTCCCAAAGTGCAAGGTGGGTTGCAGGAGTTTGGAACACACTGTTCTTCCTGTTGGAAACAGTATTTCTCTCTTCTGGTATAATCCTGGGGATAAAAGTGGAAATTAACAGGCAGGACCATTCCTGATTCCACTGTTACCTCACCTGCAGATCTGCCACAGCTTTCAGCCTTTCTATGGATGAGCAAATCTTCTTCACTGAGGGTGAGGAAGGGACAGCTACAGCACTGCAGAGTGCAGGAAAGGGACCTGGTTTCTGTGCTCAGAGCAGGTCAGAGACTCCTCTGATGGTCTGTGTTAGAAGGGACCTTATAAAGATCACCCAATTCCACCTCCCTGCGATGGGCAGGGACACCTTCTACTAGACCAGGCTGCCAGCTGGATTTGCAGCCTTCCTTCTGGTCAGAGTAGGGTGGAAATTTGCAAGCTCAGGCAAACGAGTTGTTCAAACACTTCTCTCACTGTTAGGGACAACTTCCCTGTCACCTGTGGGAAGGGATCACCTCCGTGTCTCGGCTGGACCCTCTGGTGAGGTAGGCAGAGGTTTAATCAGGCAGAAATGGCAGGTGTTTTAAAGGATTCATTTAACATTAGATCCCAAAAAGTTCTGGGGCCCCATAATGCTTGGGGGTTCTTTGCAGACATCACAGTCCTCCCAGACAGACAGGGAGCTCTGTGCTTGCTGCAAGGAGTATTCATGCCATGGGCAGAGAACTGGGCTGCCTCGGAATTGTACAGTGCTGGATATGCTGGACAGAACTGCAAAATGATCCTGCAAATCTCACACAGAGAGGTCCAGGGTGAGGTATGTGTTGTTCCCAAGCAGCTGCAGAGAGAAGGTGGTGAGGGAACAGCATCACAAGTCTGAGGGACAATGACCAGAAGAGAAAGGTGCCCTATATTTGCAAGTATTGCAATGGGTACAAAAGTATTTCTCAGAGTTACTGCAGCTTATTTGTAATTTAAATTTTAAATAATACACTCTTTTTCAAATGCTATGGACCGTAGATTTCACTTCCTGACATGCGATCAAGCCAGCAGGGTGATAAGGGAATACGGGCAGTGGTCTAGTTCTTGAGATCCAAATCCCTCCTGATTAAAAGCATTCTGTGGTTACTTTGGTGGTTTTCTCAGCACTCAGCAGTTAACCAAAGACAAGAATTTCACCCAGGGTTTTTTGGTTTAGTTCTTTTTTTTTTGTTTTTTCCCTGGGCACATATTGTCAGATACTGGCAAGTTGATAGGCTTTTATTTCATGCATAACTAAAGAAGCAGCAGTAGTATGAAGGAAGCTGGGGCACAGCTGATATCTAGAGTAGAACTTACTTTAATTGAAAAGCAGTTCTAGTCAATTTTTTTCCTTCTCTTCTTATAGGAGGGGGGGAAAGAATTGTTTTCAAGCATTATTAAGCTTTTTTTTCCTCCCAGAAGCTAAGAAAGCCATCTGTGAAAACCTGTTTGCATGTTTGTTTTCTACAATAAAATGCAAAATACTTCTTCCTGTTAGCGGATTATGCCATATGTCACTCCCTGTAACAAAACCAGCATGTTTATTAATGAACCCAATCACAGGCAAGGATTTAGAAAGATTTAAAGGAACTGAATTTTTAGTTCAATATTTTAGTGTAGAAAAACTTCTGGTCTCTTGTTCATGTTGTACTTGAAAACTCAGGCTTTCTTTCTTACATGAATTTGCTAAATTTGCAATGGAAAGAGAGCAGGAGGAAACTCTCAGGGAAAAGAAATCACACTGCGATCCCTACGTTCTGCATGTGTGAACCCCCAGCTGATTGTGATCAGCAGTTTATATGTGATTAATATTTAATTTGATTGGTATAGTTTTTCTCCAGATAAGCTAATTAAGAAACTTGATGGAAAGGACACCCCTGTGCATTAATGTAGCAACGTTTTGGTTTCTGTAGGGCAGACTAAACCTTCCTGAGTTACAGATGAGCTGGAGTCAGCTTTCTCAATGTATAGTGCAGAGACCTGAATTCCATGGCTTTGGTTTTCTCTCCCCAGACTGCCTGAGAGCTGGGCTCATACAATTGCTGCTGTGCTAGGGACTATTTCATACATGATAAAGGCTGTTGTGATAGAGGGAAAGGTAACCAGAGATCTTCTGTTTGCCCCCTCACATGGCAGGAGACTGTGCCTGCCCAGAATCTGGTTACAGTCCTGGCAGCTTTTGACTTCTCAAATAGACAAGGTCTCTTATCAAAAGGGTTCAAAGCTTGGGCCTCAGCACACCAATCAATACTTGCTTTATCTTTAAACTCTAATACTGCCCTCACTGATTTAGATCTTGTTGTGGAGCTCAGCTCAGGCTCATAATGCTGCTGGGAGGGGGATGGAACATTTTAGCTCAGGCTGGGATTTCTCTTCTTGTTCCACCCAGGATTGAGCAGCAATCACCAAAAGGGATTTTAGGTTGCTGTGTGAGATGTTTTACCCCTTCTTCGGAGTTTTTACAATGCTTTTTTTACAATGCTGCAGAGAATTTACAATGCTTTTTATATGTGCTTTTTGGAATATTCCATCACCTTCCAAAACCCTAAAATAAGCAATAACGGTCTGATTTTTCACATGTGCTTCCAGTGTAACCACAGGCAAAGGGTGAATACCAGGTCTGTTCTCTGGCAGCAGAACACTGCTGGAAATGGATCCATTGCTTCCATAGGCAGATTACATTTCTCAGTGCTGAAGTTCTTGCACTGAGACCTGGCTGGCCACTTATGAGGGGGATAGTTGAGTTAGCATCTTCAAAATTCATATCTTAAGGCAGGAAAAGGGGTTCATTAGGTCGGTAGATGTATTTACTAATGCAGTCATGAAATAGCTTCCTAAGTGTACTTTGTACAGAAGACCAGAGGAAAGAAATCCCTCTTAACATTTCTCCAACTTTCTTACATCTAATGAAAGGCTCCGTAATTTAGTGTCTTTCTCAAAAGCATAATTCATCATGGAAGAAAACTGAAAAATAAAAGTGACCTTTTTGAAAGGTCAGTTCATGTTTATGCGTCAGAAACAGTCATGAGTACAGGTTTGGTGCAAGACAAGGCTGTCCTAAAATAGCATTCCATTAATCGTTTAATCAGCCCGTGCTTGTTACAGATTTGACATATTCCATAGACAAATTAGGTCAGAGGTAACAAGTGATTCAAAGAAACAGATAAAACCCCTACTGAACTGTGAAAAACATTCTTCTTACAAGAAAAAATCTGAAACCGAAGCATACTCCTTCAGTCTGGAAAATTAATAACCTGACGAGCTCTCACAGGCACCCTGAAGGCCCAAGATTCCTGGATTCCCACCCATCTGCTTAGGACTCCCCAAGAAATATGTCAACACCTATTTTGCTGCCTTTATTTTTCTCCTCTTTTGCTTTTTTACCATGTGCCTGTTGTGAAAGTGATTTTTGCTCCCTGTTCGTCTGCAGGACTTCAGTCAGAGCCTGTATCCCACCCCAGAAATGCTCCCTCAGGGCAAGGCCCTGGGGGCTGTGTCAGCCTCCCTGCACACAGCAGGAACAGGTTAAAACTGTGTTACAGCCTCTGGAGCATCCTCCTCTCCTTGGGAGCAGGAACAGAGTGCATGGGGTGGATGTAGGCCAGAGCAGGGTCAGAGGGCTGCCTGGGCTGTTGCATACTCCATGTTGACATTGTGATTTCAGGAGACAAGCCCTGAGGATGGTGGCTGTGGGTTATGGAGATCTGAGAGGAGGAACGGTCGTGTAGGATTTTATTCATGCATTGTTTCCAGCACTGGGGAAGTGTCCACATCTCTGCTCTCTGCCTAAATGCCCACCAGCTGATTTCTCCCCCCTGCATGCTAGCCCTGGCCGAGCTCTCCCCTCTCAGCTTTGCCTCCCCATGATTGCTGTTCCAGGAACCTGAACTTTGTCAACTCTCCAGTTCAGTTTCCCAAATGAGAAGGAGCTGGCAGCCCGAGGTGCAGCTGAGGAACAGGCAATTCCTGAGGGCTGCTGTTGAAATGGGGAACGTGCACAGTCATTTCTCTTGACCATCAGCACTGAGCGATGGTGGCACAGAGCAGGAAGCCTTTTGCATCTCGTGCATGGCAAAGCAGTGTTGTTATTCTGGCTGCATAGCCTGGCTTGTTATTGAGCACATGCTTTGCAGATTAGCCTGTTTGTATAGCCAATCGAACATGTGCTCCATTAAAAATTAAAACATCCTGTTTTAAGGATGGAGCAGGAGACATCAGCTGCCACTGTGTAGCAGACATGGAAAGCCCCCAGAGCCCATTACCATAGGTTACAGCAAATGTTAATCAGTGCCAATGCAGTTAAATAATGCAGTTCGTGCAGATGGCAGCTACTACATCTACTCACAGATGTGTCCTCGAGTCCCTGAGGTTGCTGTATCACAGGAGTTGTCGGGAACAGTCAGATCTGATGCTGACTGTGGGTATCACCTTTGTGTTTATGCCACAGATACCAGCCAGAGGAAAGGCAGCCATGCCTAGGCCTGAGGAACAAGGTCAGAAACACACCAGAGCATAGCATGAGGCTGGACGTGAGCTCAAATAAAACAAAAAGGAAATCTGTGCCCTTCACAAGTTGGGGGTTTTTGTTGCCAGGCATGTTTACCGTCTGCACATACAAATCAGTGTCCTACCATCACTAAAGACCTGGATCCACAGCTCAGCTTTTGAACTGGGATATTGTGATCACTGCAAATCATTACAGCCATTCCATGTGTGCAGGAGGGCAGAGCGAAACCCATTCTGCAGCTGGAGCCCTTTTCACAGCAGTCTCTAGGTCACATACAGGTGTTCTCTGCCAGCTTGCAGTATTGTTCTACCTCAGGAGAAGTAATTTATTTACCTTTTCAGCTGTTTATGCTCAGGATGTGTGTTTATGAAAAGGAGTGTGCAAATCCATATGACATGCAAGAGTTTGCAGATGAAAGTTGTGCTAAAAGTATAAATATTTTTTCTAAGATCTGTCATGCTGTTCAGTAGGTACTAAGAGGAAAAAACATTGCAAGTCAAAAAGCTAAAAAGCATTTCTTTTTCTTTTTTCACATCTTAGCGCATCCTTCATCATCTATTTGTATTTCAGGGCTGTGTCACTGGTGAACGTTCTTTATCCCAAATCTGGGGATTTCTTTAGAAGAGGAGACTCAGAGCTTGTCCCCTCTTCTAAAAAAGGTTCTGTCTGTGTATATTGTATGGAATAGCTTGAAAAATAAAACATTTTAATCAGTAAACACTTGGCTTTTTCTCAGCTTTTGCTTAATTCACTGAGGACATGATCATTTGAGATCAGTGTTCTAAAACACATAGATTTGAGGTTTTCTCATTTCCTGGTGACTTCACCATTGCTCTGAGTGCAAGTCTCGTGTATACAACACCCAGCATTTGGTGCTCTTTGTTGCAATGGCTCCGTTTGTGTTTTCTGTGGAAGATGGGCTCCAAACCAGCCATCTGCAGTGAGCCTCAGTGGAGACATTTGCTTGTTACAACTGTGATTTCTTGAACCTGCCATAAGACTGTCACACTCCACCCATCCCATCCCACTGGATGGCACACCAAGCCTGCATCCCATCATTTGTAAAGAGCTATTGGCAGGGCTGGGAATTGCACAAGTGCAAGAAGGTTGGTAGAGAGATCTGAGAGCATAATACATTTTGGTTGTTTAAATTTAGTTCTCAAGGCTATAAAATGGGACTTGGAACTCAGGGGACTAATTTTTTCCTCAGTAGTTTCATCTTTTAACCATTAATTGTCAGCTAGGCAGTGTGGGATGAGCGTTCTGCTGTGACCATGCTTCTGTCAATTAATAATGGAACGTATCCAAAGTTTATCTGTAGCAATCATTCATACCATCTGGCAATACAAATTAGATGATTTTGAAGGCAGTCTACAAACAGGCATGTTGTTCTAGGGACTGCCATAATTATATCTATCAAATAGAGAGAGAAAAAATGTATTTATTGCATTTTTAAATCGTGTATTGAGATCAATATCCCCTGAGAGCAAGCTGGGCTCCCAGAGAACAGGGGCAGCAGCAGATTTTTGTAGCCTTCCTGTGTGTGGGTATCAGTGAGAACCAGACTTTCTGGGGAATGAGCAGGGGATTATTTTTCTTGCCCATTCTGGCCCTGGCCTCATTCCCAAGCCTGACAACAGCGGTGCCAATTAGTGACAGACTGGGGACTGGCCAGAGATGACAACGAAGCACTCACAGGACAGACAGAAATGTTTTAAATGAGCTGCTGGATCAAAGGGAGGGGAAGGAGCCGTTTGGGCAGCAGGCAGCAGTCCCACGTTACTCTGCAATGCTTGGAGCCTGTTCAGCGCAGTGCAGCTCCCGGCCTGGCCCATCCTCACACACACAGACACACAGACACGCGGCTGTGACAGAGACACACTTGTTTTTCATACAATCATGGAGCTGGAAGGGACCCACAAGGACATTGAGTCCGAGTGCTGGCCGCTGTTTCCCGCCCGGCCGGGCCTGCAGCGCCGTCAGGGCAGTGCCGTGGCGGTGGCTGCCCTCGGTGTGAGCTGTGCCCAGGGGAGGCCGCAGCACCTCGGGCTCCTTCCCTGACCCGCAGGGCTCAGCCCCCATGGCTCCAACACCCCGCGTTGGTCTGGGAATGTGGGAATGGCTTTTACAGCGGCTCCACCCAAACTGCCTCGGCCTGGGGGATCCGCGGGTCTGCAGCTTCCAGCTCGGGCCCTGCCTCTCCCTCAGGCACTGCCTCTCCCTCAGGAGGTGCCTCTCCCTCAGGCACTGCCTCTCCCTCAGGAGGTGCCTCTCCCTCACAAAGGATGGTGTCCCCTGAGCAGGGTGACCCTGCCCTGTGGTGTCCCCTGAGCAGTGGCCATAGGTGACCCTGCCCTGTGGTGTCCCCTCCTGAGCAGCAGCCACAGGTGACTCTCTCGAGCAGAAAAAACTGAATATTCTCAAAAAATTAGGTGAACAGCTACAAAAAGGCCACATCAACCTACAAACAGTCCCTGGAATTCCCCAGTTTTTGTCATTCATAAGAAGATTTTATTCTTCATGACTATCATTCATAAGAAGACTTCCCTGTGGTGTCCCCTGAGCAGTGGCCACAGGTGACCCTGCCCTGGGCCTGGCTAAGCTGAACCACCTGAAGCTGCCAGACTGACCCATGTTGGTCCCTGCTTCTCATTGCCACTCTATCAGATGTAACATCAAAGACCTGGAAACGAAAGAAATGTGAAATATAGTTTATTCTCGTAATTATAGATGAGGAGTTGTAACTGCATCTGTGCACTTCTCAGTAAAGCAGCTGTTCTGCCCTTAGAAGGATATTTATAGACTATTGAAGGTAAACAATCCTGCCTTATTTCATACTGCAACTACATTTGCACTGAGTTTAGCTGCAATTTGATCACAGAAGCTGCTGACATGTCAGCTTTACTGATACAAGATAGTTTTTCCTTGCTATTTCTGCCAAATAATCTCTCCCTGTTTTTCAGATGAACTGTTTTGATATTAGTAAGTTCTTTGGAGTTTCAGTTGAGGAGTGAATTGGTATAATATGCAAACACATCCTCAATCTCTGAGTCATCAATTTACAGCCTCCCTCATACAGTTTGTGGTGACTATTTGATTTTGGGGTTTTTTTCTCTCTCAGTATTTATTCTCTGCCAATTTTCAACGCTCTGTAAATGCTACAACATCAGAATTTTGACATATGTGATGAATTTCAGTGTTTAAAGCTCATAGGGCATTTGCAGCAGTTTGGTCACTAGCTGATGAGTTATCCCAGTCTTCCACTGGTGTTTTGCTGCTGTTCTTACAAGTGTGTGGTTGGCACTTAGCTGGTAGACCAGCCTGTATCACGGTGATCCCTCTATGTATAAACTAATCTTTAGGTCCACTGTAAGATTAATTTTAGTCCTTCTTGTCTGATGTGAACTGAGAGCAATATTTCTAAAGCAATTTTTTTACCTGATGAAAACCTATGGCAATTGGAAATCTATCTTGGATTTAACATACACAATGGCTGAAGAAGTATAAAGTTGAGACAACACAGTGGGTGAGTGCACGAATGAGTAAAACTGCTCAGGAGCTGCTGTTGCTGTCCAGGTTGGGTATCAGGGCAAGGTTCTTCCCCCAGAGGGTGCTGGGCACTGCCCAGGCTGCCCAGGGAATGGGCACAGCCCTGAGGCTGCCAGAGCTCCAGGAGCCACCAGGGATGCCAGGGTGGGACTGTTGGGGTGTCTGGGCAGGGCCAGGAGTGGGACAGGATGATCCTTGGGGGTCCCTTCCAGCTCAGGATGTTCTGTGCTGCTGTGATTCTACAGGGCTGTGACTGTGGGGTGTGATTCCGTGACTCTGTGGGGCTGTGATTTTGTGAGTCTGTGACTCAGTGGCCCTGTAGGGCTGTGCTGGGTGAGCTGAGCGGAGCTGTGGCTGCAGCCCTGCCCTGGGGAGCTGCTGAGCCTGGTGCTGACCCGCAGCACCCTCTCTCTGGTGCTCCGGTGAGAAAGCTGCAGTATCCATGGCAAAGGTATTTTAGCAAAACCTGGGAACAAAGCAGCTGAGCACATTTAACTTCTCTCCCTCTACAATGTGCAGGTGCCTGTTCTATTTAAAGCCCTGCTCTGGTAGCACTGAAGTCAATTATAACCTCTTTGCTGGTTTCCATCAGCCGTGAATCGAGCGCTAGAATCATATGAAACGTTCATTGTTGTGTGCTCAGCCTCCTTTCTGAGGAGGTGGAGTCACTCCATGATTCTACATATGAGAGTGAAATGTCTCCTATGTCTCCACTGGTGTCAGCCTTTACACCTTGCCATGTGTTTTACAGCCAGTAACAAAAGCAGGCTGGAAATGGGCCCTATATTAAGCTTGTTTGTACTGATGTTCATCACATGCCTTTTGGGAGGGGCTTTCATGGCTTTTTGGAGTTGGGGATTTAAAGGAAAAGCAAACTGGTGTTGTGAAAAACATTCCCCTCCCTTCATTCCCCTTAAGCAGAATCGTTATTCTACATCTGTTTCTGCTTCCTTTTTCCAAAAACAAAAAAACAAAAAAAAAAACCCAAAAAAAACCAACCAACAAAAAAAAAAAAGCAAGCCAACAAAATCAGTAATTTCAATTTGCCAGTAGCACTTCTGCAGCCCTGAAAGTGTGATATTAAGCAACTTATTTTTATTAGGTCAAGCCTAATGTGACCTAGCTTGCTGCTAGGGAAAACCAGTAGTAATAATTCAGATTTGTCACTGCAAAGCTCAGTTTTTAAAAAATTTTTATTTTCCTTCCATTAGTATGAAAATAAAAGCACATACATATGTAATATAATATATAAAAAAACTTGCATCTGAGTGTATATTTTTACATGCATTTTATAGGCAAACTTGTATTTATTAATTTTGGAGTAGACTTTAAAAAAATTTATTTTATACATGTATGCAAATACAATCTTTACATGGGTGGGCACTGGAACATGAAGTGCCAGGAGCTTGTCAGTGTATTAGTTAAATTCACCTCTCAAAACAAACTCCCTGTGTACAGCATGGAACTTCCCAGGTGTGTGTCTGAGTCCAGGAGGACTCAGTGAAAATGCCTATTTGAACATGGGTCACCAAAAAAGGGGCTTCACAAGTGACAGTTCTACGTGAAGAACATAGATTGCTCTCCTGTACAGGTGTGTTTTAAGCACCATCTACAAGCTTTAAGATACGATCAAATGACAAAAAACCTCTTTCTCCTGTTAGAAAGGCTAATTCTCAGATAATCTGTATTAGATTCTTAGATAATCTGTATTAATCTGAATTTAATTAAAGACTGGTCAAAACTTGGGCAAGGATTTCAGGATTTTGCTCTTCATTTGAATGTACACTGCAAAAGCATACATTCAAAAATTACATTGCACTGGGAATTCACAACTACAAGGTGACTTGTCAGGGATGATGGATTCCTTAAAATCCCTCCTATTCTTTCATCAGCAAAATAGCTGTTAAGTTTTTAAGGTATTCATCTGCTCTGTGCCTGGCACTGCTGTGCTAATAGGTGCAAAGGTTTAACTGTTTTCCACTCTTTAAGCATCACTGTCTTATCTTCAGAGCTAACTTGGTGTGTCTGAAGTCCTGGAAAGCAGGTGATTGATCAAGGAATTTAGGAAACAGCTCCCTTGATAAAGCCAGGGAGGATATTTCCTAAGAGGGGCAGTGGGAGTGAGGAAAGCATGAAACTTACTTAACAAGCAAGGCTTGGGTTGGGTAATCTGCATAATACATCCAGTGGCATTAAGTCTGTCATCTCTGCACTGCACCCCAGCTTCAGGTTCTGCACGAGCTGTCTTTCACTGTCGGTTCTAATAAAGAGCCGTGGTCAGCTCCAATTCCCTGGGAGCACAGAGTTATGTTTTGTGAACTACATGTGCCTGAGGCCTCTCATGCATGATTTAAACTGCTTTGTAAATGTCAATAGGTGGAAAAGCATTAGATCCCTTGTAGATTTCTCCAAATCCTCAAAGATGTGCACACCATGTATAAACCATGCTACAGTTTCAAGGCCACTGCAATCTCTACGCTCGCCTAACTGGGGGTTTAAGGTATTGCCAGAAGCAAGATATCGGTGTATACATGATTTGATCCAGCTGGCCAATGAGACCCTTTATTAAGAAAACCTTTGCTCCCATGGACAGTCCCTTGTGATATTAAGTGGGCACACAGCATAAATGTTGAATGTCCGTCAAACTTTGTTGCTTTATGCTGGCTTAAAAAAAAATAAAACAAAATGCATCTCTGCTTTGTCTGTGGAGCCTGCCTCTAAATGGAGGACACACGGAAGCTCACAGTTCCCTGCACCTTGGGGCAGAGGTGGAAGTAGGACTTTGTAGGTTATGGAAGAAGTCAGCTTTTAATTAGGAGTGCGCTGTCTGTTGGCAGAAGCCAGTGACTATCTGAAATAAATAAGAATCTGTTGCTAATGAGAAACGGTGGGGTCTCAGATGGCTCTGGGGACTGGCAATGTAGGTCACTGCTTTGCAGCCGTCACCATCTGACACTTCCTGACCTGCGTGGAAGGAGCCCACTGGGGGCCAGCCCCATTCCCAGCAGGGCCAGGCAGAGCTCAGGACAGGCCTGTCAGAGACTGAGCTTTACCAGGACTCTGGGGCAGGACTGGCTGCCCATCCCAGGCACAGCTCCTGCAGCTTGGGCTCGGCGCCTGCTGGGGACAGGGGGAGGATACTGCTGGGTTTGCTGACACGAGGAGGGGGCAGCTGCCAGGGTTGTCACTGAGGACCATCTCATCAGTGCTAAATTAGCTGAGAAAAACACACTGATAAAAGAATTCAGCTCTTAGTGAAATCCATCACTGTGGCCAAGGGTGAGCATGACACTTGGGTACCAGTAAATTGCTATTTTGAAACTTATGGGCTGGAAAGATGTTGATTTGTTCTTCAGTTTAGGGAATAAATATCATCTCCATCCTATTTTCAAATTCATGGGGAAAAGATCCATGCCCAGCTTTAGATGACAGAAGCCCCACCTCTGGCTCCAAAGTCCTTGAGGTGCAGAAGTGTATGGAGACAGGGATGAGTGTGTGCAGTCAGGGGTGTGCTGCTGGTGTCTCTGCAGGAAACAGGCAACTGAGCTGGTTGCCTTCTTGTGTCACCAATTTGCCTGACTCATCTGAGCTACTTTTTAAGTAGACAGTCACATTTATGTACCTTGAGTTATCTGGGGTGGGCCTTTTCTCTTTCCTTAGCAATGTAAAAATATATTCTTTGTATTCTAGCTGTTTATGTTTCACCATTTATCCTTTATTTTCAAATTGAGGGGTTAATCTGTGTAGTTGAATGCATGCTTTGTGCTTTCAGTTGTACTTGCTGTTGTGTGATGGCAGCGTGTCTTTTCCTGGAGGGGGAATACAACAGCTCAAGCTACCCTTAGCTTGTGGAGTCAGTCATGATAAAGGCTTGAGCCAGGTTTTTGGGGCCAGAGCAAGAGACCAGCTGGCACTAACAAGGTTAACCAAAAGATCGAGCATGGTCCTGTTTCTCTTTGCTGGCTGTCCATGGTAAAAAAGCTGCATCTCATCACCAGAAGCTGAGTAGGCTGAGAGAGCAGCAGATGCCCCTTCTCAATTGCAGACTGCAAATAAATAACTGCAATTATCTACTGCAAAAGGGACCCAGGACTCCTCATGTCATTTGAGACCTTTCGGGACCTCTTTTACCTGCAGAAGCCTCCAGTATTACCTGGCAGTTCTGCAGTGGTGTGGGATCTCCCCCATTATTCTCACCATTCTTGTTTCCTATTGCCTTGGCTCATGATCCCACTCTCCATTCCTCTCCACTCATCTCTGGGCTGCATTTCCAAAGCTGTTTCCAATTTTTCAGATACTCTGTTTTAATCAGCAGGAACTTCTCAGAGTGATGAATGGCTCCTCAGAGAGCTGATCCATTCTGCAGAGTGCTGACAGGTCCTTTGTAGCTCCTTGCCATGCAGTAACCAAGCTTTGCCATCCTCACGGCCTCTCAAAGCCACGGCTCCATCCCTGCCCTCCAGGTCCTTTCAAAGCTCATCCATTCTGGCCGAACACTTGGTTCTCTCATATGACAGGTATAAAATAGAGGGGCTCTCACTTTATCACAGTATCTGTTTCAGGGCTGGGATCCCCAGGAACTGCTAGCTTTCTCTCTGCCTTCTGCACAGAGGTGGCTTTGCCCTCAGGTGACTTTGTGCTGTGATGCTTTCAGCATCTCAAGGACTGAGAACTTAATGTCTTATTTCCTTGTGCAAACACAGCCAGTGCTGTTGCCAGGACAGTGACTCTCCTGCCCACAGAGCTCTGCGTGTCCCTTTCATCACTGGGCAGCACTTCTGATCTCACAGGAGCTGTGTTCCACTGGTTTCAGAGACTAAACATTGCATTTGCTGCTCAATATCGGTTATCCTTCAGTGGCTCATGGAGACAAGTAAAACTGCTATTTATAGATTTACTTTCTGTCTCTCTAGTTCAGTGCAGCGAGTCCTGACACACTGTCCCAGTAATCTGATCAGCCATGCTGCTTTTAAATGCAGGGCTGGGCCTTGGCCTCTGTCGGGAGGTGACAGCTGTCAGATACAGATAGTAGGCTACAGATCCTGGCTGCTAAAACCCACTCATTCATTCCTGTTACAGATCATTGCCCACAGCTTGAAACCATGCTTTACAGTTGGCCGATTAGCTGGCAAGAGATCTACATACTGTATTAGCAAGGTCAGCCAGGGAGATAAAGGCTAAAACCTCAGCCCAGCTGACTATTTTTAAGCTGAACATGCACTGGCTGCTGGTTTGTTTTCTTCCCTGCCCTGTTATATCACACCAGGACAATTAGGGGGAAAAAAACCAGTAAAAGAGACATAGTCTTGCAGGTTGTCCTTGTCTGTCTCTCAGCCCTGCACTGGTGGGACACAGACTGGTTGGAGATGTCACACACTCAGCCACCTGCTTGTGCTCAGAGACCGCATGGAATTCTGCATTCCTTCTTGTTTCTGAGAGCAGGGCAGTTGTTTTTTCTGCAGGGCACCATGATGAAGGTCGGTTTGAAGCTACCAGTGCTCCGCTTGTTGGAAGATCTTCCTAAGTTATTCAAGACTGTGCATGAGTTCACTTGGATTCCCAGAGAGAGAAATGGGCTGTCTCATGTCTGTATTATTTCCAAATGTACCTGCTTTCAAGGCAGGAAGGGTGTTTGGGTTTAAATATGGATATTTTGCTTAGGGTCTTTTCTAAATTAGGAGACCTCAGATGCAGACAAAAGGATTTGGAAATCAAATTTTGTATCCTCCAAGGAGAGAGACAAAGAAAGAGTTACTGAACACCGTGAACAGTGTGTCACCTCCCTGCTTTTTTATCAAATCGAAGACTCACAGAATCCCAGAATGGTTTGGGTTGGAAGGGATCTTATAGACCATCTCATTTACATTTATTTTTAGTGCATCTGTTGGAAAAAAATGGTAGGTTTGGATTCAAAGATGAT